>NC_079496.1:83854210-84158673 GCF_030052815.1 Hevea brasiliensis | reverse complement strand
CGAGAATTAAATTAAAGAACTAATAGGAAAATAAATAAGAAAAAAGAGGAAAATGAAAAAGTAAAGAGAGGTGACATCATGTATGATGCCATAAATCCAATAATTAATAAATTTAATTAAATTGATTTTTTGGTCTTCCATAAGACAAAATACATAAAAGAAAAGAAAAGAAAAAAAAAATTCATTTGGTCTTCTTCCTCATCCATGTGCCGCCCTCACTCTCTCTCTCCCTCTCCATTGTTAAACCTCCATTGAAGCTTGTACTCAAGCTCAAATTCCCTCACTTAACCTTAAGATTTTCCATAAACACTTCATCAAAACTTGTTACCTCAACCTAAGAAGAGTATTGAAAGAGCAAAGAAAAAGAAAAAGGAAGAGAATTGAAGAATTGGACATCAAAGATTGAGGTTAGTGATTTAAGTTGCAAAATTAGTTTATTAGTTGTGTTTATCGCTTGATTAACTTAGAAATAAACTTAAAATGAAATGAAATAAATTGTTGAGGGACCAAGCTAAATTTTGGCCAGCATGTGTATGAGGGTAGTATTGCATGGTTTGATTGATTTGAATGGGTATATGAACCTCAATTAGTTGGGTGATTATAGTTAAAGACTTTGAATTAGCGAAATGCAACAATTTAGTGTGGTTAGGGTTTGGACACTTAGGGTTTAGAGACAAAAATGTGAAAAATTGGTAAATGATGTCTTAGACCTAGTTTGAAGGGAGAAATGGTCAATTGTGACCAAATGGAATGTGTTAGAAGTGTTTGAACCAAAACCAAATTCGGATTAAGTGTGGTGATGCTGCTAGCAGCATGACCAAGGTCCCTTTGGGGGATCAAAAATGAAAATTTACAAGTCCAATTGGTATGAGACCAATTGGGAATGAAGATAGACACTAAATGACACAATTTTCATTTAGGAACCATGCCCAAAAAGTGACCAAAACCTAGTGAACAAATTGACCAAACTTGGAAAATCTAAGTCTGGCCTGTACAAACTGACTGTTTGTTCATTTGGCCATAACTTGAGCTAGGCATGTCTAAATGACCTGAAAGTTTACCAGTGGATAGTTGAGTTATAGATTGAAAACTTTCATGAAGAACACAAATCCAAATTATGCCATTAACCAAGTCATTTGGCCACCCCAAGTTGGTGACCTAAAACTACCAGAACCAAAATTTGCCCAGAAAATCTGAGTTAAGTCCAATTCGGCAGCCATGGTTCAAATGGCTATAACTTGAGCTACAAAACTCCAATTGGAGTGATTCAAAAAGGAGAATAAACTTAAGACAATAGAGAACATTTTTATGAAGAAAGTTTTGCCAAATTCCAACAGTAAAATGACCAATGAAACAGTGCAACCTTAGACACCAAAACTGAAAATTTATCAAATTTGCCTAAAAGACTTAAAATTTGAGTAAACAACCAAAACTAACAAATTTAGTGATCAAAATGTGGTATGTGGGTGAAGTTGGAATTCCCATACCTATTAAGCTTTAAAAAGTCAATAATTTGACTTAAATAGTGTAGTGAATAGTAACTCCAAAACACAAAATTTAAAGAACGCCAAGTTTAGCACATTAGAGCTAGGTAAATTAAAGTTAAATTTATTTTTGGATTTATGCTAAGTTATGGTACTGAAACAATGTAAAATTGTGTGTTTCAGTTGAAAAGAACACCGAGAAAGAACCCGAAGAATCGAGTTAAGGCTAAGAGGCGACTCGCTTGAGGTTTGTGCACAACATATAATTTATGTAAATTATTTGCTGCATGTTGTTTTGAATGATTTGAAAAAGTAAATTGTGACATTATTTATGATGCTTTGATCTAAATTGTTGAAAGTTATTATGTATGTTTGAAATGGGAATATTTAGCAAATTGTTAAGATAAGTTTTGAAATCACAGTGTCATGACCATATATTTGAACACCTCACCAGCATGACTAGTGGGGGTAATCAGTTTCGAATTTTGATTCCTTCTCTGGATGAATTGTTGAGGTGTGTGTCAGTAGAAGAGGATTTTAATGGATATCCATATATTTGAGCTAGCTAGCCTTGTGATGTGATTTCTCTTTAGCCTCTGGCTATTGAGATTATATTTGTTTCAAATGGAATGATCTAACTGTGGGTTTTATGAAATATGTTTTGATACTTCGAAATGAACTTGTTTAGATTAAAATCTCATAATTCATATTTTGTATTTAATTCTCATATTCTCCAATTTTCAAATAAATATGATTTAAATTCTGCATAAAGATTATTTTAGTATGTTGTGCACCACTGAGTCCTAGTACTCAGCGATAGCTGTTATTACTGTCGTCGATTTAGAGACTAGAGGAGCAGCAGAGTGAGCTGCTGAGGATTGTGGAGTGACTCATCCTGAGGTTATATCAGGTATAATTTATACCCCTATTGTAAATATTTATTTTGATGTTTATGATGCACATAAATATATGGACATGTAAAATGGGTCTTGAGCAGCTTGTACAAAGTTCGTAATAAAATTTAGTTTGAATTTCTTTTGATGTAAATTTTTGCAATGATATATATAAATTACTTTGTCATTAATGAAACATGAATGGTAGTATTTTATTTTGAATTGAATGAAATTCATTAATGGAATTTGATGATTGTTGGATATTGGAAATGGTGGAATTGATTTCTTGGAAGTTGATAAATGTGTTGAAATTGATTGAAATAATTGTGAATTTGAAGAAGTTGTTGAGGAAAATTATTGAAAGTGCTTTTTTTTTTCCAGGTATTTGAAGAACTATTTTTTCAAAATACAGATGGAACTCTGGCAAAATTTTTATAAAATTTGCGGAAAAATAAAATGGGCCAAAAATATTAACTAGTTTTAATTTTAATTAAATGTTTCAAATACCTATTTGAAAATGATCACCACTTATTAAAAATAAGAAAATTGTTTTAAAATCCCTTGTAGGGTACTTAATGAGTTATCGGTAGGTGAAGTTCGGTAGTTCATTAGGTATTCTACGGGATCATGTTATGCCTTACAGAGGGATAAGGTATGACATGTGTAGTGCCATGTGTCACCATTTCATAGTGTCACATGTCACCCTGTGAAATGACCAAAATATCCCTGTGTCTTAATTTTGAATTCTCAACCCAAAATAACTATTTCTCTTCTTCTAATCAATTTATATCAAATATAAATTAATTAATTAATCTCTATTAATTAATTTCTCATTAATTAAATTCATATTTAAACACTTTAAATATAAATTTAACTTATACTATACATCTAATAACCTAGATTTGGTTTCAAGTCATGCTAGGGACTTTGCAATCTAATTGCAAACCAAACCTATTTAATTAATCAATTAAACTCTTTAATTAATTAATTAAATTATATTTAATTTGGTGATTACTTGTGTATGTGTATGACTGACTAGGCTCATCACTAATTGGCAATGAGACATGATATCAACTCTTAATATCATCAGAACTCTTTCTTACCATATATGATTTCTCTAAATCATTTTATGCAGCTTATAGACTATGGTTAATACCTAGCATAGCATGCCATAGCCACCCAATCAGTAATAAGGTTTACCTTTAATGAATCTATAATCATATGTTGCCATGCACTAGAACCTCTCTGTTATAAAATCCCAACTCGAGCTGGAGTCATGATTTATGTCAAACCCCATTTGCTATGAATATTATGTTCTCTTTTAATTCCAATTCTTAATTAAAAAGATTTTCTCATTAGAAACTCTTTTTTGATTAAATCTATCTGTCCTGGCCAGGAACTTGAAACATCAAGAATAATTAAATGAATATAGGATTTTATCACTATTTACTTAGGGTAATAGATTCCATCTTGATTAACACCTACCTCCCTATATAACTATTAGGAGCCAACACATGCCCATATACCCATACACAGTACAAGTATGAAAGCAGTATCAAACTCAAACCACCTATATAGAAGATAACTATGCTATCTTAAGTCTAAAGATTATATGCACTGATATGATTTATGACAATACATTGACAAGAGTAAACTCCATGTGTTTGTCATAAACATCACTGGTTTGACCTACTTATCATGTATAAGTGTTTATCATGTTTGTTATATGGCATGAGACTCACCATTCCATCTTATTTGCATCTCATATAAATAACTTAGAAGCAAACATGATTACAATCTTTCTGGATAAGTCATGTCCTTATTATGAAGTATCTTCGATTGTGAACCTATTTATGATACTTTGTGCAAGAAATACTGTCACTCATATTTTTAACAACTTAAGAATAGAATTTTTAACAAAATATCAATGGATCTTTTCTATTACACATAAATATGTTATGTAAAAGAAAAAGTGAAAATGCCTTTTATTAATAAAAGATGTACAAGATAGATACTAAATGATATGCTCTAGGGCATACTACTAACAATCTCCCACTAGCATTAGAGCCATTCGTTACAATATCTTAGACCCATCTTCTCAAGATGTCGGTCTAACTGAGCTTGTAACAAAGGCTTAGTGAATGAATCAGCTGAATTTTTAGCTGATGCTATTTTCTGCATGGCTATATCACCTTGCCCAACTATCTATTTGATAATATGATAGTGCCTTTCTATGTGTTTGGATTTCTAGTGAGACTGGGGTTCCTTATATCCAAACAACTTCTTTTGTAACATCTAATGCAGTAATATACTCGGCCTCTATAGTGGATGAAGGAACGGAAGCGTGAAAAACACAAGATTATACCATTGAATTCAAAAATTTTCACCTAGGGTCACATGCACCATGCAAGATTTATTTTTATCTATTTGATTTCAATGATAAACAACATATTAAAACTCTTTTAATATGTTTTTGGATCTGTATTTGCCATTTAAGATTTTAAAATTAATCAGATTAATTTTAGAACCCTAGATTAAATCAAGAACGATTACACTAACCTCTTGATGTGCCGCAATGTCTGCGCTTTGAGATTCGTCTTCGTGACATCGATGTTGTCCCTCTAGCTTGTCCACACCAAGAACACCTATGGCAGCCCTTGAACAGCTTCTAAAGCCTTTTATATTAATTAGAAATTCAAGTTCTGCCTTTTAAGAGATTAGAGATGTAAACAGGACACTAGAAACAATTTCTAGTGTTCTTAATTCAAGAGATTGATAGCTAATCTCTTTGAATTGATGAGAGATGAAGAGAAATAGCTGGAGAGGCTCAAAGTGGCGTGACAAATGAGAGGAGAGGCTGCTGGTTATTTTTTCTTTTCATAACCACACTTAAATAGCTAGGTTAACACATTAAACCCTTGCCACATGTCACCCTTTGATTAGCTCTAGGTTTAAGTGACCCAATCACATTGTGCCAAGTGTCAAACCTATATTTAATCTTGATTTTAATCATCTTACATGATTAAAAAACATTTGGCAAGCTTATGTGTTATGCCATGTGTCACCATCTCATGGTGCCACGTTTCACACTGCAATATGACCAAAATGCCCGGGTGTCTTAATTGTGAGTAATTAACACAAACTAATTATTTGCTTCTTCTAATTAATTTATATCGAATATAAATTAATTAATTAATCTCTATTAATTAATTTCTCATTAATTAAATTCATATTTAAACACTTTAAATATAAATTTAACTTATATTATACATCCAATAATCTAGATTTGGCTTCAAGTTATGCTAGGGACTTTGCAATCTAATTGCAAACCAAACCTATTTAATTAATCAATTTAAACTCTTTAATTAATTAATTAAATCATATTTAATTAGGTGATAACTTGTGTATGTGTGTGACTTACTAGGCTCATCACTAATTGGCAATGAGACATGATATCAACTCTTAATATCATCAGAACTCTTTCTTACCATAAATGATTTCTCTAAATCATTTTATGAACCTCATAGACCATGGTTAACACCTAGCATAGCATGCCATGGCCACCCAATTAGTAATAAGGTTTACCTTAAATGAACCTATAATCATATGTTACCATGCACTAGAATCTCTCTGCATTACAAAATCCCAACTCTGCCGAGTCATGGTTTATGTCAAACTCCATTTGCTATGAATATTATGTTCTCTTTTAATTCCAGTTCTTGATTAAAAGATTTTCTCAATGAAACTCTTTTACGAATAAATCTATCTGTCCTGGCCAGGAACTTGAAACATCAAGAACAATTAAATGAACATAGGATTTTATCTCTATTTACTTAGAGGAACATATTCCATCTTGATCAACACCTACCTCCATATATAACTAGCAGGAGCCAACACATGCCCATATACCCATACATAGTACAAGTATGAAAGCAGTATCAAACTCAAACTACCTATATACAAGATAACTGTTCTATCTCAGTCTAAAGATTATATGCACTGATATGATTTATGACAAAACATTGACAAGAGTAAACTCCATGTGCTTGTCATAAGTGTCACCGATTCGCCTACTTATCATTTATAAGTGCCTATCATGTTTGTTATATGGCATGAGACTCACCATTCCATCTTATTTATATCTCATATAAATAACTTGGGAACAAACATGAATACAATCTTTCTGGATAAGTCATGTCCTTATTATGAAGTATCCTCGATTGTGAATCTATTTATGATACTTTGTGCTAGAAATATTGTCACTCATATTCTTAACAACTTAAGAATAATATTTCTAACAAAATATCAATGGACCTTTTCTATTACACATAAATATATTATGTAAACGGAAAAGTGGAAATGCCTTTTATTATTAAAATATGTACAAGATACATACTAAATGATATGCTCTAGGGCATACTACTAACAATCTCCCACTAGCACTAGAGCCATTCATTACAATATCTTAGACCTATCTTCTCAAGATGTCGGTCTAATCGAGTCCGTGACATAGGCTTAGTGAATGAATCACTGGATTTTCACCGACGCTATTTTCTGCATGGCTACATCGCCTCGCCCAACTATTTCTCTGATAATGTGGTAGCGCCTTTCTATGTGTTTGGATTTCTGGTGAGACCTTGGGTCCTTAGCCTGTATGACTGCTCCATTGTTGTCACAGTGTAATGGAACTGCTGACTCAATGGAAGGAACTCCGATCCGTTCTGGCACGAACTTCTTTATCCAAACGACTTCCTTTGCAAAGATCCGATGCAAAGAATATACTCAACCTCGATAGTGGAATCTGCAATGTGCTCTGCTTGGAACTCTTCCAACCGATCGCACCTCCATTACAAATGAACACATATCCAGAGGTAGACTTTCTATCATCGATATCCGATTGGAAATCGTAATCGGATAACCATCCAATTGCAAGTCTCCACCTCCATAAATCAAGAATAAATCCTTAGTTCTTCTTAAGTACTTAAGAATATTCTTGACACTATCCAAAGGTTCCAAACTGGATTGGATTGATACCGTTAGTCAAACTAACAAAGATATGCGATATCCGCCTAGTACACAACATTGCATACATTAAACTTCCAATAGCGAAGCATATGGAATCTCGCCATCTTATCTCTTTCTTGGTGTCTTTGGAGACATCTCTTTAGAAAGATGGATACCATGTCTCACTGGTAACAATCCTCTCTTAGAATCAAGCATGTTAAACCTCTTTAACACCTTTTCAAAGTATAGACTTTGGGATAAACCAATTATTCTTTCGCTCTATCTCTATAGATGCGAATCCCAAGAATATAGGTTGCCTCCCTAAGTCTTTCATGGAGAATGTATTTGACAACCATACCTTTATAGTCGTCAACATACTGTGTCATTACCCATCAACGATGTCATCCATATATAAGACAAGGAAAGTGATAGCACTGTCACTAACCTTCTTATATACACATGGCTCATCCTCATTTTTGATAAAACCAAAGGATTTAATGGCTTCATCAAAAGATGTTCCAACTCCTCGAAGCTTGTTTCAACCCATAAATGGATCGCTTTAGCTTGCATACCTTGGAACCATCTTGGGATTCAAATCCCTTAAGTTGTTCCATGAAAATGTTTTCTTCAATGTATCCATTGAGAAAAGTCGCTTTTGACATCCATCCGCCAAATCTCATAATCATAGTACGCAGCTATTGCTAATAAAATCCTAATTGATTTAAGCATGGCAACAAAGTAGAAAGTCTCCTCATAGTCGATTCATTGCCTTTGTCGTAACCCTTTTGATACTTGCCTTGCCTTATAGGTCTCTACCTTTCCATCAGAACCAATTTTCTTCTTGAAAACCCATTTGTTCCCTATAGGTATAATACCTTCAGGTGGGTCAACAAGATCCCAAACTTGATTCTTATACATGGAATCAATCTCGGATTTCATAGCATCAATCCATTTTGAAGAGTCTATATCTGATATAGCTTCTTCATAGGTAAGTGGATCATCTCCATGATCTACTTGTTCATGAGTAGACAACTCTTGTTCTTCTTCATGAAGAAAACCATATCTCACTAGTGGGTGAGATACCCTGGTTGTTCTACGAGGAACAAATTGTAGATGTTTCATCAACGGGTATTGGTTGACTAGATGGATCTATATCCATCCGATGCTTGGTTGGTCAGAATTCTCCAATTCTAACTCTATTTGCCTTCCTTTGCCTCCTTCTTGAACAAACTGTTGTTCAAGAAATGTGGCATCTCTACTTATAACAACCTTTTGTGAAGCAGGAAAATAAAATAATATCCAAAACTATCTTTTGGATATCCAACAAATTGACCTTTTTCTGATCTGGTCTCCAATTTATCAGTGTTCAGCTTTTTGATATAAGCTGGACAACCCCAAATCTTAACATGCTTAAGACTTGGTTTTCTTCCATGCCATATCTCATAAGGTGTGGAAGAAACTGATTTTGATGGAATCCTATTCAGAATATACAAAGCTGATTCTAATGCAAATCCCCAAAAGAAGATTGACATATCAGTATAGCTCATCATACTACGTACCATGTCCAATAGGGTACGATTTCTCCTTTTAGATACACCATTCAGCTGTGGCGTTCCTGGAGGAGTCAGCTGAGAAACAATGCCATGCTCTCTCAAGTATTCATCAAATTCAGTACTCAAATATTCACCTCCACGATCTGATCGAAGAGCTTTTAATATTCTTTCCTATTTGATTTTCTACTTCAGATTTAAATTCTTTGAACTTTTCAAAAGATTCATGTTTGTATTTCATCAAATACAAATACCCAAACCTTGATTTATCATCAGTAAAGGTAATAAAATAATGAAAACCCCCTCTAGCCATTTCTTTAAATGGACCACATACATCACTATGTATTAGCTCTAAAATATTTTTAGCTCTTAGCCCCTGTCCAACAGAGGGTGATCTAGTCATTTTGCCCTGAAGGCAAGATTCACAAGTTGGAGTAGGCTCAGAGCCTAATGAGGATAGAATCCCCATTTTCTCCAGTTTTGCAATCCTATCTTCTGCAACATGACATAACCTTAAGTATCAAATATATTTTGAACTTGAGTTGGTTTTCACCATGGCATTGCATTCTTTTAGATTGCTATACTCTAGCCAGTGGAAACACTTTCTTACTGGCAATGGAAACACTTTCCTATTGGCAGTGGAAACACTTTCCTTTGCCTTTGTCAGCTTTGGTCTTCCCTTTCTGTTTAGCTATTTTCTTGGAAGGACCAGGAATCTAAAGTTTCTTTTTCTTATTGCCCTTCTTCTTGTTGGACTTTCCAGCAGAAGAAGATGCAACCAAAGCTACCTCTTTTCCTTTATTGCCTGGCATATTCTTTTGGGCAATAACCAGCATGTTGAGTAAACCAGCTAAGGTGCATTCTTGTTTAGTCATATGGAAATTTGTCACAAAATTCCCAAAAGACTCAGGAAGGGACTGAAGGATCAAATCCGTTTGTAGTTGGAAATCCATGTTGAAGTCAAGATGTTCCAACTGCTCAATCAGCCGAATCATCTTGTGGACATGATCCCCAACATTCTGTCCCTCAGACATCCTCATACGGAATAGCTGTCTAGATATCTCATACCTAGCATTCCCTTTGTGCTCACCATACAACTCTTGTAGGTGAAGGAGGATCTCACTCGCACTCTGCATGTTCTCATGTTGCTTCTGTAACTCATTACTCATAGAAGCAAGCATGTAACACTTAGCTCTCATATCATGCTCCTTCCACTTGTCCAAAGTTTCATGTTCCTCTTGTGTGGCCTCTGGAGGTAAGGGACCAGGAACATTTGAATCTAGAACATATCCTATATGTTCAAGGTTCAGGACAAGTTTCAAATTTCTTAGCCAATCGCATGATTAGGTCCCGTCAACTGTTGTGATCAAGTATGCTTGCAAGGATATTGGATGGTGGTGGTTGTTTTGTGCTCATTTTTATCAGAAAATTAACTGCAGAAAATAACCAGATTAATTAGTAAATGTATCATGTAATTAACCAAAATGATTATGGTCTTTCAATCAAATTGATCCTCCCACTAACTTAGCGAATCCTACACTTCCAAAGTAGAAAACGGAAATCCTAGTTGGATGGATTTCTAGTGGGTGATTGAATTCTTATAATTCTATTGATCATCCTCAGGTACATCCATTATTGGAATTACAATAAACTATAAGTGAGCAACTCCTTGCCCATCACATCTCATGTGAGGTTCAATCCTTTACCTAGCCCCTAATGCTCAAAATCTCAGGTACATCCATTATTGACTTATCTTGCATTAGTTAAGTTGATCCCATTGAGCCAGTAATTATGCAAATAATTTTAATGTCCTCAGGTACATCCAATATTGGCCACCAAACCATTTACATATTTACAACATCTCATGCTTAACAATTATTCTTAAGAAAATCTCTTAAATTAATTGCATCTCATGCAACTATTTAAAATTTCTTAAAATAATTGCCCCAATGGAGGGCTTATGTTATAATTACTTTAATTATAGCATTTCCAACTTAATCATTTGTTTGGAAGATTTTATAGCCATCCTAATTACTATTAAGGTCTCACTTTGCACATTATCCATTTAGCATGCATATATCATATAATTGCATACATTCCCATACATCTCATGCATTCATGGATAAGCAGTAAATATGGTATGATCATGGACTTTCTAAGGGATTCAATTCTGAGCCACCAAGAATTGAATCAGGGCATTCCTAGGTGCATTTCATTCATTCATTTTACAAGAGTTGCTGAAGGAGTACATAATCAACACTTGATATTGAATTCCTCCCACTCGTCCCACCAATGCTCTTGACCTCCTTGAACTTCTTGCAATCCAATATTACATAGTAATCCTTGGCATACCAAGGCGAATTTACAAGAACTTAAATAAATGAAATTACAACCCAAAAATATTACAAACTTAATAATACATGCCCAAAATAAATTAAAATAAATTAATTAATTTACAATCCCAAAGAAACATAAAAGAAATAAATCCAATCACATTGGTCTTTTATAGTCCATGATCATCCATCATGCATATCACTATTTAACAATTAAATAAAACATACATACTTAAATTAAATTGAATATCTCATATTCAACTTAAAAATCCAGATTTGAATATGATTCAAATAAATTTAAAAATTCAGATTTGAATCTCATTCAAACAAATTTAAAAATTCAGATTTGAATCACATTCAAACAACTTCAAAATTCAGATTTGAATCACATTCAAACATTTTTTAAAAAATCAGATTTGAATCACATTCAAATATTTTTTAAAAATCAGATCTGAATTTTATTGAATCAATTTTAAAAAATCAGATTTAAATATGATTCAAACAACTTTAAAAATTCAGATTTGAATCACATTCAAACAACTTTTAAAATTCAGATTTGAATCACATTCAAACAATTTTTAAAATTCTGATTTGAATCATAATTTAATTGTGTGATTAAAATAACTAATTAAACACTTTAATTAGTCAAAGAATAGGCCTTAGATCATACAACAATTGCAGAATTAAAAGCCAAACCTTGAACCACCCAAGGAACCATTGTTGCCGCCACCAATGGTGGCTTCACCATGTGTGCCGCCACACCTCATGATCCAACCAGCAATGAATCTCTTGATCTCATGATCAAACACACAATTAAATTATATAATCAACAATCTAAATGGCAAATATAGTGGCTCTGATACCAATTGAAGGAACGGAAGCGTGAAAAACACAAGATTATACCATTGAATTCAAAAATTTTCACCTAGGGTCACATGCACCATGCAAGATTTATTTTTATCTATTTGATTTCAATGATAAACAACATATTAAAACTCTTTTAATATGTTTTTGGATCTGTATTTGCCATTTAAGATTTTAAAATTAATCAGATTAATTTTAGAACCCTAGATTAAATCAAGAACGATTACACTAACCTCTTGATGTGCTGCAGCGTGTCTGCGCCTTTGAGATTCGTCTTCAGGACATCAGATGTTGTCCCTCTAGCTTGTCCACACCAAGAACACCTATGGCAGCCCTTGAACAGCTTCTAAAGCCTTTTATATTAATTAGAAATTCAAGTTCTGCCTTTTAAGAGATTAGAGATGTAAACAGGACACTAGAAACAATTTCTAGTGTTCTTAATTCAAGAGATTGATGGCTAATCTCTTTGAATTGATGAGAGATGAAGAGAAATAGCTGGAGAGGCTCAAAGTGGCGTGACAAATGAGAGGAGAGGCTGCTGGTTATTTTTTCTTTTCATAACCACACTTAAATAGCTAGGTTAACACATTAAACCCTTGCCACATGTCACCCTTTGATTAGCTCTAGGTTTAAGTGACCCAATCACATTGTGCCAAGTGTCAAACCTATATTTAATCTTGATTTTAATCATCTTACATGATTAAAAAACATTTGGCAAGCTTATGTGTTATGCCATGTGTCACCATCTCATGGTGCCACGTGTCACACTGCAAAATGACCAAAATGCCCCTGTGTCTTAATTTTGAGTTCTTAACCCAAAATAATTATTTTCTTCTTCTAATTAATTTATATCGAATATAAATTAATTAATTAATCTCTATTAATTAATTTCTCATTAATTAAATTCATATTTAAACACTTTAAATATAAATTTAACTTATATTATACATCCAATAATCTAGATTTGGTTTCAAGTCATGCTAGGGACTTTGCAATCTAATTGCAAACCAAACCTATTTAATTAATCAATTTAAACTCTTTAATTAATTAATTAAATCATATTTAATTAGGTGATAACTTGTGTATGTGTGTGACTTACTAGGCTTATCACTAATTGGCAATGAGACATGATATCAACTCTTAATATCATCAGAACTCTTTCTTACCATAAATGATTTCTCTAAATCATTTTATGAACCTCATAGACCATGGTTAACACCTAGCATAGCATGCCATGGCCACCCAATTAGTAATAAGGTTTACCTTAAATGAACCTATAATCATATGTTACCATGCACTAGAATCTCTCTGTTACAAAATCCCAACTCAAGCTGGAGTCATGGTTTATGTCAAACTCCATTTGCTATGAATATTATGTTCTCTTTTAATTCCAGTTCTTGATTAAAAAGATTTTCTCAACAAAAACTCTTTTCTGAATAAATCTATCTGTCCTGGCCAGGAACTTGAAACATTAAGAACAATTAAATGAACATAGGATTTTATCTCTATTTACTTAGAGGAACAGATTCCATCTTGATCAACACCTACCTCCATATATAACTAGCAGGAGCCAACACATGCCCATATACCCATACATAGTACAAGTATGAAAGCAGTATCAAACTCAAACTACCTATATACAAGATAACTGTGCTATCTCAGGTCTAAAGATTATATGCACTGATATGATTTATGACAAAACATTGACAAGAGTAAACTCCATGTGCTTTTCATAAGTGTCACTGGTTCGGCCTACTTATCATTTATAAGTGCCTATCATGTTTGTTATATGGCATGAGACTCACCATTCCATCTTATTTATATCTCATATAAATAACTTGGGAACAAACATGAATACAATCTTTCTGGATAAGTCATGTCCTTATTATGAAGTATCCTCGATTGTGAACCTATTTATGATACTTTGTGCTAGAAATATTGTCACTCATATTCTTAACAACTTAAGAATAATATTTCTAACAAAATATCAATGGACCTTTTCTATTACACATAAATATATTATGTAAACGGAAAAGTGGAAATGCCTTTTATTATTAAAATATGTACAAGATACATACTAAATGATATGCTCTAGGGCATACTACTAACAGTAGAATCAATAGTCGTACTCTATTTGGAACTCTTCTAACTAACTGTACTTCCATTACAAATGAACACAAACCTAAAGGTAGACTTTCTATTATCTATATCTGATTGGAAATCAGAATCAGTATAACCATCCAATTGCAAGTCACCAGCTCCATATATCAAGAATAAATCCTTAGTTCTTCTCAAGTACTTAAGGATATTCTTAATAGCTATCCAGTGTTCCAAACCTGGATTGGATTGATACCTGCTAGTCAAACTAACAGCATATGCGATATCCGGTCTAGTACGCAACATTGCATACATCAAACTTCCAATAGTCAAAGCATATGGAATCCTGGCCATTTTATCTCTTTCTTCAGGTGTCTTTAGAGACATCCCTTTAGAAAGGTGGATACCATGTCTCACTGGTAACAATCCTCTCTTGGAATCTAGCATGTTAAACCTCTTTAACACCTTTTCCAAGTATAGACTTTGGGATAAACCAATTATTCTTTTCGCTCTATCTCTATAGATGCAAATCCCAAGAATATAGGTTGCCTCCCCTAAGTCTTTCATGGAGAATGTATTTGACAACCATACCATTACAGTTGTCAACATACCTATGTCATTGCCCATCAATAAAATGTCATCCACATAAAAGACAAGGAAAATGACAGTACTATTACTAATCTTCTTAGAAACACATGGCTCATCCTCATTTTTTATAAAACCAAATGACTTAATGGCTTCATCAAAATGGATGTTCCAACTCCTCGAAGCTTGTTTCAACCTATAAATGGATTGCTTTAGCTTGCATACCTTGGAACTATCGTAGGATTCAAAACCCCTAGGTTGTTCCATGAAAATGTTTTCTTTAATGTATCCATTGAGAAAAGTTGTTTTGACATCCATCTGCCAAATCTCATAATCATAGTATGCAGCTATTGCTAATAGAATCCTAATTGATTTAAGCATGACAACAGGCGAGAAAATCTCCTCATAGTCGATTCCTTGCCATTGGCAAAATCCTTTCGTTGCTCTTTATAGATCTCTACCTTTCCATCAGAACC
This sequence comes from Hevea brasiliensis, assembly GCF_030052815.1. Lineage (NCBI taxonomy): Eukaryota > Viridiplantae > Streptophyta > Magnoliopsida > Malpighiales > Euphorbiaceae > Hevea > Hevea brasiliensis. The sequence continues at coordinate 84,143,387 of NC_079496.1, read as the reverse complement.
AATTTTCTTCTTGAAAACCCATTTGTTCCTATAGGTACAATACCTTCAGGTGGGTCAACAAGATCCCAAACTTGATTCTTATACATGGAAACAATCTCGAATTTCATAGCGTCAATCCATTTTGAAGAGTCCATATCTGATATAGCTTCTTCATAGGTAAGTGGATCATCTCCATGATCTACTTCTTCATGAATAGACAACTCTTATTCTTCTTCATGAAGGAAACCATATCTCACTGGTGGGTGAGATACCCTGATTGTTCAACGAGGAACAGCTGTAGATGTTTCATCAATGGATGTAGGTTGACTAGATGGATCTATATCCATTTGATCTGTTGGTTGGTCAGAATTCTCCAATTCTAACTCTATTTGCCTTCTTTTGGCTCCTTATTGAACAAACTATTGTTTAAGAAATGTGGCATCTCTACTTATCACAACCTTTTGTGATGTAGGCAAATAAAAATAATATCCAAAACTATCTTTTGGATATCTAACAAATCGAACCTTTTCTAATCTAGTTTCTAATTTATCAATGTTTAGCTTTTTTGTATAAGCTGGACAACCCCAAATCTTAACATGCTTAAGACTTGGTTTTCTTCCATGCCATGTCTCATAAGGTGTGGAAGATACTGATTTTGATAGAATCCTATTCAGAATATACAAAGCTGATTCTAATGCAAATCCCTAAAAGGAAATTGGCATATCAGTATAGCTCATCATACTATGTACCATATCCAATAGGGTATGATTTCTCCTTTCAGATACACCATTCAGCTGTGGTGTTCCTGAAGGAGTTAGTTGGGAAACAATGCCATGCTCTCTCAAGTATTCATCAAATTCTGTACTCAAGTATTCACCTTCACGATCTGATCGAAGAGCTTTAATACTTTTTCCTCTTTGATTTTCTACTTCAGATTTAAATTCTTTGAACTTTTCAAAGGATTCATGTTTGTATTTCATCAAATACAAATACCAAAACCTTGATTTATCATCAATAAAGGTAATAAAATAATGAAACCCACCTCTAGCCATTTCTTTGAATGGGCCACATACATCACTATATATTAATTCTTAAATATTTTCAGCTCTTAGTCCTTGTCCAATAAAGAGTGATCTAATCATTTTGCCCTAAAGGCAGGATTCACAAGTTGAAGTAGGCTCAAAGCCCAATAAGGATAAAATCCCCATTTTCTCCAGTTTTGCAATCCTATCTTTTGCAACATGGCCTAATCCTAAGTGCCAAATATATTTTGAACTTGAGTTGATTTTCATCATGGCATTGCATTCTTTTAGATTGCTATACTCTGGGCAGTTCCTTTCCAGTGCCCATCCTATTGGCAGTGGAAACACTTTCCTTTGCCTTTGTCAGCTTTGATCTTTGTTTTTCTATTTGGCTATCTTCTTGGAAGATCCTGGAACTTAAGGTTTCTTTTTCTAATTGCCTTTCTTCTTGTTGGACTTCCAGCATAAGAAGATGCAATCAAAGCTACCTCTTTTCCTTTATTACCCGACATATTCTTTTGGGCAATAACCAGCATGTTAAGTAAACCAGCCAAGGTGCATTCCTACTTAGTCATATGGAAATTTGTCACAAAATTCCCAAATGACTCAGGAAGGGACTGAAGGATCAAATCCATCTGCAGTTGGAAATCCATGTTGAAGTCAAGATTTTCCAACTGCTCATTCAGCCGAATCATCTTGTAGACATGATCCCCAACATTCTGTCCCTCAGACATCCTCATGCCGAACAGCTATCTAGATATCTCATACCTAGCATTCCTGCTGTGCTCACCATACAACTCTTGTAGGTGAAGGAGGATCTCACTCACACTCTGTATGTTCTCACGCTGCTTCTGTAACTCATTACTCATAGAAGCAAGCATGCAACACTTGGCTCTCATATCATGCTATTTCCACTTGTCTAAAGTTTCATGTTCCTATTGTGTGGCCTCTGGAGGTAAGGAACCAGGAACATTTGAGTCTAGAGCATATCCTCTATGTTCAAGGTTCAGGACAAGTTTCAAATTTCTTAGCCAATCAGATAGATTAGGTCCTGTCAACCTATTGCGATCAAGTATGCTTGCAAGGATATTGGATGGTAGTGGTTATGGTGTGCTCATTATTATCAAAAAATTAACTACAAAAAATAACCAGATTAATTAGTAAATATATCATGTAATTAACCAAAATGATTATAGTCTTTTAATCAAATTGTTCCTACACTTCCAAAGTAGAAAATGGAAATCCTAGTTGGATGGATTTGTAGTGGGTGATTGAATTCTTATAAGTCTATTGATCATCCTCAGGCACATCCATTATTGGAATTACAATAAACTATAAGTGAGCAACTCCTTGCCCATTACATCTCATGTGAGGTTCAATCCTTTACCTAGCCCTTAATGCTCAAAATCTCAGGCACATCTATTATTTACTTATCTTACATTAGTTAAGTTGATCCCATTAAGCCAGTAAACATGCAAATAATTTTAATGTCCTTAGGCACATCCACTATTGGTCACCAAACCATTTACATATTGACAACATCTCATGCTTAACAATTATTCTTAAGAAAATCTCTTAAATTAATTACATCATATGCAACTATTTAAAATTTCTTAAAATAATTGCTTCAATAGAGGGCCCATGTTATAATTACTTTAATTATACCATTTCCAACTTAATCATTTGTTTGGAAGATTTTGTGGTCGTCCTAATTACTATTAAGGTCTCACTTTGTACATTATCCAATTAGCATGCATATATCATATACTTGCATGCATTCCCATACATTTCATACATTCATGGATAAACAGTAAGTATGGTATGATCATGGACTTTCTAAGGGATTCAATTCTGAGCCGCCAAGAATTGAATCATGGCATTTCTAGGTGCATTTCATTCGTTCATATTACAAGAGTTGCTAAAGGAGTACATAATCAACACTTGATCTTGAATTCCTCCCACTGGTCCCACCAATGTTCTTGACCTCCTTGATCTTCTTGCAATCCAATATTACAAAGAAATCCTTGACATATCAAGGCGAATTTATAAGAACTAAATAAATGAAATTACAACCCAAAATTATTACAACCTTAATAATACATGCCCAAAATAAATTAAAATAAATTAATTAAATTACAACCCAAAGAAACATAAAAGAAATAAATCCAATCACATTGGTCTTTTATAGTCCATGATCATTCATCATGCATATCACTATTTAACAATTAAATAAAATATACATACTTAAATTAAATTGAATATCTCATATTCAACTTAAAAATCTAGATTTGAATATGATTCAAACAAATATAAAAATTCAGATTTGAATCACATTCAAACAAGTTTAAAAATACAGATTTGAATCACATTCAAACAACTTTTAAAATTCAGATTTGAATCACATTCAAACAACTTTAAAAATTTAGATTTGAATCACATTCAAACAACTTTTAAAATTCAGATTTGAATCACATTCAAATAACTTTAAAAATTCAGATTTGAATCACATTCAAACAATTTTTAAAATTCAGATTTGAATCAAAATTTAATTGTGTGATTAAAACAACTAATTAAATATTTTAATTAATCATAAGATGAACCTTAGAACATGTAACAATTGTAGATTCCAAGGCCAAACCATGCGCACCACATTTGGAGACTATTGATGCGCACCATTGATGGTGTTTAAGCACATGCTGCCACCTTTGCTTTTAAACTTGCAATGAATAATCATCTCATGATCAAATCACACAATTAAATCATATATTAAACAATCTAAATAGTAAATATAGTGGCTCTAGTACCAATTGAAGAAGCGAAAGCATGAAAAACACAAGTTTAGATCATTGAAATTCAAAATTTTTCATCTAGGGTCACATGCATCATGCAAGATTTATTTTTATCTATTTGATTTCAATGATAAAGAACATATTAAAACTCTTTTAATATATTTTTGGATCTATATTTGCCATTTAAGATTTTAGAATTAACAGATTAATTCTTTAGAACCCTAGATTAGATCAAGAACAAGTGCACTAACCTTTTTGATGCACTGCAGTTTGTTTGGCATATTTGGGATGCGCCTAGGACACCAGATGTTGTTCCTCTAGCTTGTCCACCCCAAGATCACCAATGGCAGTCCTTGAACAGCTTCTAAAGCTGTTCCAATCAATTAGAAAATCAAGTTTTTGCCTTTTAAGGGATTACAGATGTACACAGGACACTAGAAACAATTTCTAGTATTTTTAATTCATGAGATTATTGGGAAATCTCTTTGAATTGATGAGAGATGAAGAAGAATAGAGGGAGAGGTAGCCAAGGGTGGCGGCACCAAAGAAAGAATGAGCAACTTGTATTTTTATTCTTTCATCCTTACACTTGTATAGCTAGGTCACCATTTAAAACCCTTGCCACATATCACCTTCTGATTGGCTCTAGGTTTAATTGACCCAATCACATTGTGCCAAGTGTCAAACCTATATTTAATCTTGTCTTTGATCATCTTACATGATTAAAAGACATATGGCAAGCTTATGTGTAGTGCCATGTGTCACCATCTCATGGTGCCACATGTCACCCTGTGAAATGACCAAAATACCCCTGTGTCTTAATTTTGAGTTCTCAACTCAAAATAATTATTTCTCTTCTTCTAATCAATTTATATCAAATATAAATTAATTAATTAATCTCTATTAATTAATTTCTCATTAATTAAATTCATATTTAAATACTTTAAATAAAAATTTAACTTATACTATAAATCCAATAACCTAGATTTGGTTTCAAGTCATGCTAGGGACTTTGCAATCTAATTGCAAACCAAACCTATTTAATTAATCATTAAACTCTTTAATTAATTAATTAAATCATATTTAATTTGGTGATTACTTGTGTATGTGTGTAACTGACTAGGCTCATCACTAATTAGCAATGAGACATGATATCAACTCTTAATATCACCGGAACTCTGTCTTACCATAAATGATTTCTCTAAATCATTTTATGTAGCTCATAGACTATGATTAACACCTAGCATAGGATGCCATAGCCACCCAATCAGTAATAAAGTTTACCTTAAATGAACCTATAATCATATGTTACCAAGCACTAGAATCTCTTTGTTACGAAATCCCAACTTGAGATAGAGTCATGGTTTATGTCAAACCCCATTTGCTATGAATATTATGTTCTCGTTTAATTCTAGTTCTTGATTAAAAAGATTTTCTCATTAGAAACTCTTTTCTGATTAAATCTATCTGTCCTGGCCAGGAACTTGAAACATCAAGAACAATTAAATGAACATAAGATTTTATCCCTATTTACTTAGGGTAACAGATTCCATCTTGATCAACACCTACCTCCATATATAACTAGTAGGAGCCAACACATGCCCATATACCCATACATAGTACAAGTATGAAAGTAGTATCAAACTCAAACCATCTATATACAAGATAACTATGCTATCTCAGGTCTAAAGATTATATGCACTGATAAGATTTATGACAATATATTGACAAGAGTAAACTCCATGTGTTTGTCATAAACGTCACTAGTTCGGCCTACTTATCATGTATAAGTGCCTATCATGTTTGTTATATGGTATGAGACTAACCATTCCATCTTATTTACATCTCATATAAATAACTTGGGAACAAACATGATTACAATCTTTCTGGATAAGTCATGTCCTTATTGTGAAGTATCCTCGATTGTGAACCTATTTATGATACTTTGTGCTAGAAATACCGTCACTCATGTTCTTAACAACTTAAGAATAGAATTTTTAACAAAATATCAATGGACCTTTTCTATTACACATAAATATATTATGTAAATGGAAAAGTGAAAATGCCTTTAATTAATAAAAGTTGTACAAGATATATACTAAATGATATGCTCTAGGGCATACTACTAACATTTTCAGGCTGAAATTGGAGTACACAATGGACTTCGAGGATTTGCCAATTGATGATTCATTTCTTGATGAGTAATTACTAGCATTCTCTCAAGCTCCATGGTATGCTGACTTTGTTAATTTTCTTGTTTGTAGGGTATTGCCTCCAAATATGACTTATCAGCAAAAGAAGAAATTTCTACATGATGTTCGGTTCTACACATGGGAGGGACATCTACTGTACAAGAGATGTAATGATGAGCTGATAAGAAGATGTGTACCAGAAGAGGAAATAGAGAGCATTCTGCAACATTGCCACTCATCATTATATGGGGGACACTTTGGCACCTCAAAAACAGTAGCCAAGATCTTGCAAGCAAGGTTTTACTGGCCACATTTGTTTAAAGATGTAAGATCCTTTGTGTTAGCTTGTGATTAATGCCAAAGAACAGGAAATATTTTAAGAAGGAATGAGATGTCCCTGCACGGCATACTTGAAGTTGAATTGTTTGATGTGTGGGGAATAGACTTCATGGGCCCATTCCCCTCTTCTTTTGGAAAAAAGTACATATTGGTTGGTGTTGACTATGTATCCAAATTGGTGGAAGCAATAGCCACACCAACCAACGATGCCAGAGTGGTTACAAAGTTCCTTAAGAAAAGCATTTTCACAAGATTTAGCACACCACGAGCAATAATCAGCGATGGGGGAAGTCACTTCTGCAACCAACAATTTGAAACACTATTAAAGAAGTATGGAGTGACTCATAAGGTAGCCACACCTTACCATCCTCAGACTAGTGGGCAAGTGGAAATTTCAAATCAGGAGCTAAAATAAATCCTTGAGAAATAAGTCAATCGCTCAAGGAAAGATTGGGCCATGAAATTAGATGATGCATTGTGGGCATACCGCACTGCATATAAAACTCCCATTAGAACAACACCCTTCCGCTTAGTCAATGGGAAGGCCTGCCACCTACTCGTTTAACTTTAACACAAAGCCTATTGGGCCATCTAGACCCTGAACTTTGACCTCAAGGCTGCTGGTGGAAAAAGACTTCTACAGCTCAATGAGTTGGAAGAGATCAGACAGGATGCATATGAAAACGTCAGGATCTTCAAAGACATAACCAAAAGATGGCATGACAAGCACATCTCAAGGAAGGAAATCAAAGAAGGGGAACTTGTCCTGTTGTTTAACTCCAAATTAAAACTCTTTCCAGGGAAGCTGAAATTGAGATGGTCCGGACCTTTAAAGGTAACCCACGTCTTCCCGCATGGAGTAGTAGAACTGTAGAGCGAAACCTCAGGTGTATTTAAAGTCAATGGGCAGAGGTTGAAGCCTTACTTTCAAGGAGAACCCATAGAGAATGGAGTCAATTGCACCTTTGAAAACCCTCTTGACAGACCATGAAAGATGAAAGCAAAGTCCAGCTAAAGACTATAAACAAGCATTTTTTGGGAGGCAACCTAAAATTTTTCTAAACTTTTCTTCTTTCCCTTTCTTATTTTGATTTTTGTTTCATATTCATTAATGTTTCATTTTGTAGGACCTTCTAGAAAAGCAAAGAGCTGGAAGCAAGAGAGGAGAGGAATCATCAAGTTAAAACCATAAAAGAGAAAATTGAACAAAGCCAGGGAAGTAGCTCTATTGCTAACCTTTACATCCATTTTATGCATTATGGTGAGAAAAATTTTTCATAAGGGAAAAATTTGGAGAATCAGAAAATTACACATGTCGTGTATAGGTTTCATATGCTCGTGTAACTTTCTGAAAGTCTGTAAAACTCTTGCAAATTTTAACTCTGAGGGAGACAGGAAGTTACACGAGTCTATAGCCCAATTTACATGGGCCGTGTAATATTGCTAGGAGAATAACTTGAGGACAGAAGATTACATGGGTCCACTCATTTACACGGGTCGTGTACTGTGAAAAAACTTAAAATTTTTGGCAAAAACTTGCACGGCCCTACATGTTGGGACCCGTGTAGTGATACACGACCCGTATATCTCGTAGCAGATGTGACTCCTGGGGCATGAAATGCATGAAATGAAGGGTCACAATGACCCTTTAAATGCACCTCTCTTCCTTAAACCGCTCCCCATGCAAAAACCCTTCCTCTCCACCCCTCATAGTCTATAAAAACCCCTCAAATCTCCTCTCTATTCACCAAACCCTAGCTTTTCATCCTCCAAAAGTCTCCCATTGCTCTTACAAAGTGACTAGCAAGAAGAGTGGGCTCTTCCTCGAGGCAAGGAGGAGAATCCTCTCCTTCTTCCCCTCAGCCATCACCACAACACCCAAGAATAAGGACTGCACCACCTCCACAACCCCAACCCCAGCCACAAGCACCTCCTTCACTACCCCAGCAGCCACCACGACCCAAAATCTCCATCCCTTAGGGATTTTGAGATGATGCCCATAGAGCTTTGTGTACCCGGCTCCACACCCGAAAGATCATCTCAATGAAATACATGGATTTCAGGCTGCTGGATCAGATAGGGCTGCGAGAAGAAATCAATCGCCTCTTTGATAGCATTGGGTAGATAAGATTTGCCCAACTCCAGTTTCCTGCCTACTGAGACACCACCTTAGAGTTCCTGGGGAGTTTCAAGGCCACATTATGGCCCACGGATAGGGAGGACAGAGGAAGGGTTGAGTTTTGGCTTCTTGGTATCGACTTGGTGTTGAACATGGATGAGTTCAATGCCATTTTTGGATTTGATAGCACTGGACACTAAGAAATTCTGTAGAACCGGATGGTCTACAACAGCATTGACTTTTGGTGTTCTATAGCCTCGAACGAGGAGCCTTACAACTCCAGCAAGTCCAAATCTTCAGGCATTACCAGCCCTGCTCTGTGCTACATGCACCGGTTGGCCGCACACACTATCATGGGCCGTGGGGATAGCCTAGGTGTAGTAAACGCCAACGAGCTATTTTTCCTTTGGTGTATGGTAACTGGACAGCATTGCAGCACTGAATACTTTTTCTACAACCATCTTCGCTGCTTCTGTCACCAGCCCATAGGGCAAATTGTGCTCAGTGGCCTTATTACCACCATCGCGCTCCACTTCGGATTTGTTCCTGGTCATCACAGGCTACGCTCTATCGCTGGGACCTCCGAGATTGATCAAACCATCTGTGTATCCATGGGGATATGCAAGAAGGTCAGCAAAACATGTTACTTGATCAATGCCAAAGGGAATGTCATCCCTCAGAGAGACAAAATGCAAGAAGGCCCTGATGAACCCTCACACGCCCAGGATGAAGCCCAAGACCCACTCCATCACGAGTCTCCCACTCGAGTGCTTCCACATACACCACAAGTTGCAGACCCGATCCTTGCACACCTGCAGTGCATGGAGACCATGCTCAACATCAGGATGCAGGCACTCGAGGACAGCCTCCAAGAAACCCATAACAAACTCGACATGATTATGGAGAGGCTAGACGGAGAGGGACCATCCTTACCTTCGGAGACTTTTTGGAGCTAGGACTTAGGATAGGATTTTTCATGTACTAATTTATATGCCCTAATCCTACTCTTGTTCTTTTTGTCCAAACTTTTAATTTCTTAATGCATAGTATGTTTTTTTTTTATATATAATTCTGTGTGCTTTTATTTAATTTTGCATATTGTGCTGACACTGAGGACAATGCCAATTTTAAGTTTGGGGGTACATGGTCATTCCATGCATTGCATATCATTACATTACTTAAAATTATCTATATTATACTTGTGTATCAAAATTCAAAAAACATTGTGCAAATTTTGAACCTTGATTTTTTAAAACTTAGAACTATAACCTCAATGATCAATGAGCTAATAATTGGACTCCATGGGATGAGGAATAAATGTATCTAGATAGGCAAATAGGCTTTAATTTGTTTTCTGTGAAACAACTTAGTCACCTTAGTGGAGCTAGACTAGTTAAAACCCCTTCATAGTTATTAATTTGTCACACTTGACTTGCAAAATCGGGAGAAAATTTATGAAATACGAGCAAACCTAAACTTGCCTCACCAGCTCTAGAACATGTCTCTTGGACTTATCGAGGTGAAATTTTAGCATATGCTTGATAAAGAGATGATTAAGGCATTCTTTGATATAGCCTCGCTAAAGCCTTAGCCATTCTTAATTGAGATATCTACCCCTCGCAGCCAACTTGAGCCTGTGTTTTTATCCGTATAAGTTTCTTTGTCCACCCACAAATGTTTACCTAACCCCTAGCCTAAACACCTACCCTACCCTTTTGAGGAAGCTAAATGCATAAGTAAAAAAGTATATTAAGTGTAAAAAGGAAAATAGAGAGAGGATGAAGAACTCGAGAAAGAGTGCAAGTGTGAAAGTGAAACCAAAGAAAAATCTACCTTCCTAACCAAGCAAAAGCAATGAGTTTGGGGGAGAGGACAAAGTGACATAGACAAAAAAAAAGAAAAAAAAAAAAGAGAGAGAGCAAAAAGAGCAAAACGGAAAAAGAGTCCCAAGATAAGTATCATAGAAGCATGCTTGGCACTATAAGAAACTAAAAGCCCTTCCTCTCCATACAAAATTAGTAGAATAAACTTAGTATACTTGATATTTTATGCACACATGTTACCCTCATATTTGCATTCCCTAAAAACCTTTCATTGACAACCAAGTCATTATCCCTTTGTCCCCATTACAACCCTTTTAAAGACCTTTTGATCTTTTGAAAAGTATATGTTGCATTAGTAGAGATAGAAAATTGAGATATGCCTATGGAGTTGGAATTCAAATACTCCTAACACCTCAAGGACTCTAAAAAAAAACCTAACACTAAGACATTCAAAAAAGAGAGGAGCTACAGAAACACGTGGAGGAGGATGAAAAAATAAACACACAGCAAAAAGACAGAGAGAAATAACAGAGAAGAGGTAGAAACAGCAGAAAGAGATCCAAGGTCTGAGGAGATAGAGATCCATACACAGCAGTTTATTACTTTCTCATAGCCATTTAGAAGAGCAGGACATTAGTATCAAAGAGGAGCCTTCAGTCAAAGTTCCAAAAGATCAAATTTACAGATCCTTTTTGGTTCCCTTGTTCTATTTCTTCTAGATGATTTCTTTTTAATGTCTTTACCTTTTTATCATGATGTTTGCTAAACTCACCATGAGTGAGTAGTTTTCATATTCTGGAATTGGGAGAGTAACCTTGTAATCATTATTATGGATAAACATTAAGTTTTGTTTATCGGATTCGAGAATTGTTTCTTGATTTAATTTCTTGTGAACTTAATGCATGCTATGTATTGGTACCCACTTAGTATTAATTATAGATATTAATTGAAGGACTGAAAGGTGAAGATTAATATTAGAAAATCAAGATTTTGAACATAGGAATTCTGACCTAGACATAGGCTGATTACCTTTCTGGGATTTCAAAATTGGTCAAACACCTTAAAGGGTTTTAATTAATTTGATCGCCACGAAAGTCAGGTTTAAGTTAATTAAAATACACCCTAGGTGCCTTGAGAGAGGACTTAGGATACCTTAGGATTAATTTCCATCAAGGGAAATGATTCTTAATCCAGTAAATGAACAAGATAACATCCATAGTAAGATTCAAGTGTGAAATCTTAATTCTGAAATTGTTTCAAAATAGATTATTTCATTTTAAGTTTATCATTCTAGTGTTTAAAATAAACATATTTCATTCTCTCATTATTCGATTGCCTAAATAGTGAAAATCACTATGTAGTTTGGTAGTTACTAATTAAATTCTTCGTGGAACGGTACTCTACTCACTACTCTATTACTTGTTCACGATCTATACACTTGTGGGATTGCAAAACCAGCAAACAGCTAATAAGGTCATCATCTTCTCATTTACTCCTCATCTAATATTATTGCTAAAGAAACAAATCGTAGTTATAAATTAAGTTAGCAAGATCCCTCTTTAATTACACTAAAGAGAAATTTTTTTTTTCTTAGTGGTAGTTTTGAATGCCTCTAGAGACCTTTGGGGCGGTTGTTGAAATTGTTGGAAAACCATCACTGCTGACACTGTTTTTACATTGTTGGGGTAGTTCTTCAAGTGGTTAGTAGAGGTGATTTTGTGTGCCTTTGCTCCATTCATGCCTACTAATTTCATAATAGTTGAGGCACTCTCCTGCCTTCTTTAGGGGTGGTTTAAACCACTCATATACATATATATGTAGAGGTAATACATAAGTAGGGGTGAGCAAAATGGGTTTTAATAAAAAAATCAAAAGGAACTTATTTAATTTTTTTTTAAGTTAATAGGTTTAGTTTTAGTTAGTATTTTTTTTAAAATATTGATTTTTCAATTCAGCTCAATTAATTTAGTAAAAAAATCAAAATAATTGAACCAATATGAAGTTTTCTAAACTACATCATTTTGCTATGTGTGTGTGTGTATTCTAACTCTTTTATTTTGTGTAATATGCCTAACTTTCTTTTCCATTTTCGCCACTTGCCTTCTCTATCTCTTAAATAAATCTCATCTCATTCTCAGTCACAATACCGTAATCAATAATGGCCCAATAACAACAACGAATGGGCGTTGTCTCCTTCCACCTCCTTTACTACATCTTCTCCAGAATCTAGCTTCAACTGCAATTCCCTATTCTCAGCTCTCATCTCTCATTGATTTTTTCATTTACCCCTTCTACAATTCCCTTTCCTCCAATCCATAAAGTTTCCCTATATCTTATACTCGTGTTACATGTACTACTACTAGTGTTATGATTCCCTATTGTATTGCTAAAATTGTCTCTCAAATTCCATTGTTTTTGGATCTAGTGTTGCATTACATTAATTTGTTCTAACAGTGGAATGCGTGTGGGGTAAGCTGGGTTAGCCTTTGAATTTGAGAATTTTGCTTTTGTATTTTATTTTCCTTTCTTTTGTATTGATACAAAATTTGAGAATTTTGCTTTTGTATTATTTTTTTTCTTTTTTCTATGATTTTGCCTTTGTATTGTATTTTTTCCTATGCTTGCATCAAGTTATTAAGATTGGCGAAGGGTGTTGTGAATTTGCGATTGAGAAAATCTAAGTTTTGCATATGCTTGCATTGGTTGCATTGGTTTTGAGTTGAACTAAACTAATTTGGTTTAGTTTGATTCGATTCTTCTATCGTTTCAATTCAGTTTGGTTCCCATTTTATAGAATTTTCATTTTTTTTATTTCAATTCATTTCAAAAATCAAACTAACTAATTGCAAACTGTTATTCATAGGGGTGGTTGCTGGTATTACTATGGTTTCAATGTTAGTAGTATGCTCCAAAGCATATCATTGTATTGCATCATGTAAATATTTATTCTAATTTAATGGTAATTTTATTTTCATTTATATTTGAATAGTTTGAATTTAATTGAAAAGTCCTTTAATATCTTGTTATATATTCTATTTTTAAGTTATTAAGAATACGAGGGGCAAAATATTCTAGTACAATATATTATAAATTCAGTTCACGATCAAGGATACCTCATTGGGTATGATTTCAGATTGATTGTCACTTATGTTTGTGTCCATCGTTTAGTATGAAATACTAATGGGACAGAATGGTTCGTTTCATGCCATAAGACAAACATGGTGGGCACTTATAAGATAAATAGGCTGAACCAGTGACATAAGATGACTTATATATGGAGTTTACTCTTGTCAATACAAAGTCATTCAGATCATAAAAGTGCATATAATCCCTTGACCTAAGATAACACAGTTATCTTGCATATAGGTAGTTTGAGTTTGATACTGCTTTCATACTTGTACTATGTATGGGTATATAGCCATGTGTTGGCTCCGACTAGTTATATATGGGGATAGGTGTTAGTCAAGATGGAATTCATTACCCTAAGTAAATAGGGATAAAATCCTATGTCCATTTAATTGTTCTTGATGAATTCAAGTTCCTGGCGAAGATAGATAAACTTAGTTAGAAAAGAGTTTCTGACAGAAAAGTCTTATTAATCAAGAATTAGAATTAAAGGAGGACATAAGATTCCAAGCAAAAGAGTTTGACATGAAACTATGACTCTAGCTGGAATTGGGATTTTGTAACAGAGCGATTCCAGTGCACGATACGTATGATCAAGGTTCATGAATTAAGAAATTAATTCAGAACTAATTGGGTAGTCATGGTACATTATACTAGATGTTAATAATGATTTATGAGAACTTAAATGAAAAGGGAATTTCATTTTAAGTTTGGAATGGTTCCAATAATATTAAGGAGTTAATATTATTCTCATTATCAATTAGACATGAACCTAACAAGTCACACACATAAGAGTAACTTGATCAAAGTATAATTAATTTGATTAATTAATTAAATTAATAAATTTAGTTTGTAATTACATTACAATTACAAAGCCCCTAGTATGACTTGAAACTAAATTTACCAATGAAAGTATTTAAGTTAATATTTAAAGTGTTTAAACATAAACTTGAATAATTAAGCTTATTGTGACACCCCTTACCCGTCTACAGTGTAGCCGAGCAAGTTATGCCACTCAGTGTGTCGGAGCACCAATTCATGTTTCTATTACAATTTATCCCTTTTAATTCATTTATTTTCAATTTTTTGATAAATCTGGATTTTTCTGCAAATTTTATAGAAAATCCGGTAGAGTGCCGGCTGTAAATTGGAAAAACAGTTCTTCTGAACCTGTTTAAAACACTTTCAATATAATTTCCAAATACAAACTCCATTATACACATTTCAAGTCAATCTCAAAATCTCAATCTCAAATTACAACACTATTTTTAGAAATTTTTCTTTTCTCTTCATTACTGGAAGCGCATTCATAAATATTTCCCAACATAATATACAGAAAATTTCAATAATATGAAATTTCACATATTTACATCATTAAATAATTTCGAGAGTTTATAGTTACAATCCCATAACTAATTCAAAATACAAAATGCTACCCAAAATCCTAATGTCCTACCATTTGCACTGCATAGGTGAGGTGATTCTGGACTTTGGATGCAGCTCTGAAGGCTCACCCTGTTTGATGTCTACTAGGCTCCCCAGCTAGGTCTCCAGTACCTGCGCGTGGCAAAAGCGACGTGCTAAGCAATTCTGCTTAGTGATGACAATATAAAATAAAATAAAATAACTAAAATAAAATAATATGCAGAATGTGTGTTTACGTTTTCGGGTAGACTTAATTTCTGATATTATTTGCAGTATTATCCATTGAAAATTTTGTAAGGTTTATTATCATTGCCGGAGTAAACCATACTAGTTAACTGGACTGGATAAACAGATAAACTGGCACTGGGTACTAAGTACCTCGGACCATCACACCATCGGTCACATTGTGTCTCCCAGTGTACAACAGAACAGCTAATCAGCTGTAATAATCATCAGGGATAAAACCCGAGCGCAACAACTCAAAAAACATAGCCAAAGGCTATTATGTCACAGAATGGCATGGGAAGCCATGAACACAGAATGGCATGGAGCCTTATGCAGTACTGATAACAGAACCCTATTGGCATGCCAACCTATCCAAACCAATCTTGCTAGGTATACTAGGGCATTTTACACTTCTAAGTTTCACAATTTTCGAAATTCAAGTTTTAGTGTTACTATTCCATTCATTAGTCAACAAAAATGTTGACTTTTGCATAGGCAATAGGTACATTGGTTCTAATACTCCCAACATACCACATTTTGTATTCTAAATTTGTTGGAATTGATTGCCAATACCATTTCTAAACTTAATGTTAATTGGATAGAATTTTTAGTTTTCATACTTTGCCTTTACTGTTCCATTAGTCATTTTTACAATGGGAATTTGGCAAAATGATCAACATGAAAGTTGTTCCTTATTTTGTCTAGTTGCATTTCATTTTTGGAATCACTCCATTTGGAGTTTTATATCTCAGTTATGGCCCAAAAACCACAACTGGCCGGATTTAAAGTTTTCCAGAATTTCTGGACTGACCAAATCTATAGTACTTGGAACAGTGAATGTAACTCACTTTTTGAATATGTTTTGGTCATAATTTGGGTTAGGTTTCTTCATAAAAGTTGTAGATCTATATCTCAGCTTGTTGTTGGTAAAATTTTAGGTCAATTGGACCTTTCTACACTGATTTATGGCCAAATGACCAAACACTGTTTATTTGGTTATTTTGCCCAGGCAGAATGCATGTCACCCGGACTAGGGCAAACTTTTGGTCAACTTGGTTTGGTTTGGTTTTCTGGGCATGGTTTTTTCACCAAAGTTGTGCCATTATGTGTCTAGTTTTATGCTCAATTGGCCTTGCACCAATTAAACCTCTACAATTCAAGTTATTACTGCCCAAACCTACTGGACTCATGTCCAATCCTGCAGGTCCAAGGGCAGCCACACCAAGCTCTAATCCCACTACACAATGCACTTCATTTTTTATTCAAACAATACCAAATGGTCACTAATTGACCATTAAAACCTACTTTCATTATCACATATTTAAAGTCTCATTTTTCACCCCAAACCCTAACTCAAATATCACAAACCATGCATTATCATGGCATTTCATCACTTCACTTACAAGGTACATATTAAGGGCAGCCATACTAGCATGTTAACTCCATAAAACTCATCATAAGCATATCCTAACCAAGGCTGCTGAAAATAAGGGATGGCATACAAATGGTGTCACACCCTATCCCTTATAAGGCACGACATGTTCCCATAGCATACCTAATGAATTACCAAACTCCACCTACAGAAAACCCATTAGTTATGCTATAAAGGATTTTAAAACAAATCATAACTTTTTATCTTATCAATTCTTTTACGGAAAACTGCATGAGAATAGTAAAAATTCCATGTAAACATTCATTGGAAATAATGATAGACTAAATATTACAAAAGTTACATTTTCATAAGTCTCAAAGTAAAATACAAAATAGTTACAAACTCAAAATGAGATAGCAATGTAATGCTTTTAAATACAAACTGCTCAATATCCGTACATCCATACATATAGGTACAAAATACATCCAAAGGAATCACAAGGGTATACCTAACGTAAATACCCACAAACAATACCAAAATGCTGCTTTCAAGTCTCTCACTCGGCAGCCTTCTCCTTTCCCTTACCTGCTATAGCATAAAGAAGCTATCGCTGAGTATATCACTCAGTGGTGCACAACTAATAACTTTAAAACTTAAGGTAAAACACAATTTGTCAAAGCATAATAAATCACATTTTTCTTAAGCATGAAAACTTCACAAGAGTTCTTAGTTCATAAGAGCCATTTATTTGAATAACATTGCAAATAAGAAATCATACTTCATAAATCACAATTCACAAAGCATTAGTGTTGCCAACATCAACACACAGTTCAGGCCATGACACAAAATTTCATGATCAGTGCAGTGTTGCACACCACGACAAAGCAATCTCAACTTCACTAACTGTTATTAATGAGGGAAGGGCTAGCTAGCTAATGAGTACTCATATAGTCTTACCCCACTAACCGTTATTAATGGGAGACATAATCAATATCAATTACCAACCCCAAGTAGCGTTACTCGGGGAGTTCCGAAAGGGACTGTCATGCTAACTGTGGTTTCAAAACAGTTTCCAAAAATTTTTCCATTCAACAATCACATTTATAAACCAATAAACACATTTAAATTCATCATAATATCCAAATAAAGGTAGTAACACCTAAATTTCTTAAATGCAAGAGAAAAACCATATTTCAGTCAAAGTAAACTTGTTCAAAGCAAACTCATTCAATTTAACACATTCCAAGCAATTTACAAATTTAAAAACGAAGAAAATGTTAGTTGTGCACAAACCTTCAATGCTCTCCTTTATTGTTACCTACTTCTCCTTGTCCGTTCCAACTTCTTTTTCTACCGAAAATTCACAAATAGAATACCTCAATACCAATCTCAATTGCTGCCAAGAACTCATTATATGCATGTCTAATGCATCCCAAGTTAGCTTTGAAAAGTTTAGAATATTTTGCTTTTGGGACAGCTTGGTGCCCTAATTTTTGAACCCAATTTTTACCTAGTTTCGATCATAATTTGGTGAGGTGTTCTTTATGAAAATTATTCATTTAGGTCTTAACTTTATTTTATATTTTGAATCGCCTAATTCGGAGTTGTGTAGCTCAAGTTATGCCCAAAACACCATTACTGTTCACATCACTGTTCATGCTGCAGATTTTGTTTTGGCAGATTTATTGATCCAATTTCGTTCAGCAATTTCACCAAGTTAAGTCCATAATTTGGTCTAATGTTCTTCATATGAAATGTTCTACTATGTCTTAGGTTTCCATCGGTTTAAGAATCGCCTAAATCATAGTTTTGTAGAGAGAGGTATAGCCTTGCAAAGTTTGTTGTTCATTTGGTCAATTTTAGGTGCCCAGATTCTGGCAGATTCGGTGACCCGAATTCATTTCGCAATTTGATTGAGTTAAGTTCATAATTTGGCCTAACATTCTTCATATGAAATATTCTACTATGTCTTAGGTTTCCATCGGTTCAACAATCACCTAAATCGGAGTTTTCTAGAGAGAGTTATAGCCATTGAAACTTTACTGCTCATATGGTAATTCTGCAGTTTTGCAGATTTAGTAACTCAATTTTGCTCAATAATTTGATTGGGTTAATGGCACAATTTGGGATTTGTGTTCTTCATGAAAGTTTTAGGTCTATATCTCATCTAACTATTGGTATAATTTCAGGTCATTTTGACCTGCCTAGCTCGAGTTATGACCCAAACACGATTACTATTTATGTGTACTGTTCATACTGCAGTTTTTCATGTTTGGTCAGTTTTTTCACTAGGTTTTGGTCACTTTTTGGGCATACTTCCTAAATGAAAATTGTGTCATTTAGTGCCTATTTTCAGTCCCAATTGGTCCCATACCAATTGGACTTGTAAAATTTCATTTTTGGTCCCTCAAAGTTGACTTTTGGTCATACTTCATACCCAATCTGAATTTGGCTTTGATTTAAACACTTCTCACACACTTAATTAGGTCACAAATGGCCATTTCTTTCCTTAAACTATGTCAAAGACATCATTTAGCACTTCTTCACATTTTTGGTCTCTAAACCCTAATGTTCAAAACCCTAATTTTTCTCCCATTTGGCCAAAACCCTAGTTTAGGTTCCATATATGTTTTCTTTTATTTTCTTATGAAATTTCATCATAAATTAACTTCATTCCAAGCTTATACAACTAATCTAACATGAAAAGAAAATTACCTCTTGTTAATTTCTTTCCAACTTTACTTTTCTTCCAATTCTTGTTCTCCTTGCTTTTAATCTCTCAATCAAAGATCTCTTTGATGTTTTCTTTTAGTGGGCTATGGAATTTATGAAGGGAATTTAAGGGAATTAAAATTTGGGAGGGGAAATCAATGAGGAGAAGAAGTGGAAGAAGAAGAGAAAAAGAGAGAGAGAGAGAGAGAAAGAGAGAGGAGAGGGTGGTGGCCTCTTATGAAAACAAAGAAATGAAGAAGACATATATATATATATATATATATATATTTGTCCCCAAAAATTAGCTTATTAAAATTATAAATTTTAATTGTGTCATAAGGATAATTAAACTTAAATTTTTATTCCCCTTTTCTTTTTTTTTTACATTTACACTTAATTTTTTCCTTTTAATTAAATAATTAAATTTAACTATCAAAAGCCCATAAGTCTTTCATTTTAATTTTGTCATAATGAAAATGAAAGTTTAAGTTTTCATTTCTTAAATTTTCCCTTACATATTTTTACTTGAATTTTTCTTCAATTTTTACCCCATAATTCTATTCATTAATTTTATTTAATTTAATTGATATTTTGGTCAAAAGTCAACTCTTGAGGTGAATTGACCAAACTGCCCCTAATCGAGTCATAATCCTTCTTTTCGTAATACCCGATGAGTCCTTAGCTTTTTTTTTTTTATTCACTAGAATTTTTTATTGTGTCTATCTCAATTAATTTTCTATTTATTTTTGGTCCTCAAGGTGTCTTTGAATAGTATTAGTCACGGATAAAAAATGGTACTATTCATAACTCGGAGGTTCGGGGTGTTACAATTCTCCCCTCCTTAAAAATAAATTTCGTCCACGAAATTTACCTGGTATCAGTCTCTGAATAGCTGTGGGTGCTATCTCCTCATGTCCTCCTCACGCTCCCATGTAGCCTCCTGGCCTGAATGATGGTTCCACAGCACTTTGACTAGAGGTATCTGTTTGTTCCTCAGCTGCTTCACCTCATGTGCCAAGATCTTTATGGGCTATTCATCATATGTCAGGTCTGGATTCACCTCAATCTCCTCTATTGGCAAAATGTGAGAGGGGTCTGATCTGTACCTCCTCAACATGGAGGCATGGAAGATATTGTGAATCTTTTCCAACTCTGGAGGCAATGCAAGTCTATATGCCAATGGACCCACTCTTTCCAGAACCTCATACGGCCCAATGAAGTGAGGACTTAGTTTCCCCTTTCTACCAAACGTCATGATCCTCTTCCATGGGGAAACTTTCAAGAACACCTTGTCACCCACACTATGCCGAATATCTCTTCTCTTTAGGTCAATGTAGGACTTCTGTCTATCCGTTGCAACTTTGAGTCTGTCTCTAATGAGCTTAACCTTTTCTTACATGCATTGCACTAATTCTGGACCAATCAACTTCCTCTCGCCAACTTCATCCCAACACAAGGGAGTTCTACACTTCCTGCCATAAAGTGCTTCGTATGGAGGCATTCCGATGCTTGACTGATAACTGTTGTTGTAGGAAAATTCAATTAAAGGCAAGTGTGTGTCCCAACTCCCTTCAAACTCAATCACATAAGCCCGAAGCATATCCTCCAAAATCTGAATGATCCTTTCGGATTGGCCGTCTGTCTATGGATGGAATGCTGTACTGAAGTTCAATCTAGTTCCTAGGGCTTTTTGGAGACTACCCCAGAATCTAGAAGTGAACCTTGGGTCTCTGTCCGACACAATAGATGCTGGCACTCCATGTAACCTCACAACATCATCAATGTACAGTTTGGCCAATCTTTCCAGGCTGTAATCCATTCTCACTGGCAAAAAGTATGCAGACTTGGTCAATTTATCAACAATAACCCAAACTGCATCATGATTCTTTTGTGTACATGGAAGTCCTATCACGAAATCCATAGTGATTCTTTCCCATTTCCACTCGGGAATTGGCAATGGCTGTAGCAACCCTGCAGGCACTTGGTGTTCTGCCTTTACTTGCTGACAAGTTAGGCATTTGGCAACATATTCTGCAATGTCTTTCTTCATTCCTCTCCACCAATAGTGCTCTTTCACACTTCTATGCATTTTGGTTCCACCAGGGTGCATTGCAAAAGGTGAATCATGTGCTTCCTTTAAAATGATCTGCCTCAGTTCAACATTCTCAAGAATGCACATTCTGCCCTTATATAACAACAAGCTCTCATCATTTACTGATAATTCTGGTTTCTTGTCATCCCGAGCCTCTTCCATCAACTTCACATACTTATCATCCTTCTGTGCAACTGCTTTAATTTGTTCTGTCAGCATTGGCTTCACTTGCCAAGTAGCTACCATCTGCCCATCTTCATTAATCTCCAAATTAGCATGCAATGCCCTTAATTCATGCACCATGGACAAAGGAGAAACCCTCAAACTAGCCATAGTCTTGCGACTTAAAGCATCAGCTACAACATTAGCTTTTCCAGGCTAATAGTCTATCAAACAATCATATTCTTTTATCAGCTCTAACCATCTCCTTTGCCTCAAATTTAACTCCTTTTGTGTGCCCAAGTACTTCAAACATTTATGATCTGTGTATATATAACATCTCTCCCCATACAAGTAATGTCTCTAGATCTTCAAGGCAAAGACAATAGCTGCTAGCTCCAAGTCATGTGTAGGATAATTCCTCTCATGCGGTTTAAGCTGGCGTGAAGCATAGGCAATGACGTTTCTATCTTGCATCAACACACAGCCTAATCCGTTATGAGAAGCATCATTATATATGGTATACTCCTTACCCAAAGTGGGTAAGGTTAAGACTGGAGCTTCAGTTAAATGCCTCTTTAACTCATCAAAACTTTCCTGGCATCGATCAGTCCATTGAAATTTTACATCCTTCCTAAGTAGCTTGATCAGTGGAGATGCTAGCATGGAGAATCCCTTCACAAACCTTCGATAATACCCAGCTAAACCAAGGAAACTCCGAACTTCCGTGACATTTCTAGGTGGCTTCCAATTAAGAATGGCTTCTACTTTGCTAGGATCCACCTGGATACCCTCTACAGATACAATATGCCCCAAAAATGAAATCTCCTTTAGTTTGGCATACAACTGCTTCTCCCTCAAAGTCTGTAATACTATCCTCAAGTGCTTGTCGTGTTCCTCTGCATTCTTTGAGTACACCAAAATATCATCAATGAACACCACAACAAACTGATCTAAATATGGCCTGAAGATAGTGTTCATCATGCCCATAAAAGCAGCTGGAGTATTAGTCAACCCGAATGGCATTACCAAGAACTCATAGTGACCATATCGAGTCCTAAAGGTAGTTTTAGGAATACTTTGCTCCTGCACCCTCAACTGGTAGTAGCCTGATCTCAAGTCAATTTTGGAGAATACAGTTGCATCCTTCAACTGATCAAACAAATCATCGATCCATGGCAGAGGATATCTATTTTTTATGGTCACCTTATTCAACTGTCTGTAGTCTATGCATAGATGGAGAGTACCATCCTTTTTCTGTTAGTAGTATGCCCTAGAGCATATCATTTAGTATGTATCTTGTACATAATTTTATTAATAAAAGGCATTTCCACTTTTCCGTTTACATAATATATTTATGTGTAATAGAAAAGGTCCATTGATATTTTGTTAGAAATATTATTCTTAAGTTGTTAAGAATATGAGTGACAATATTTCTAGCACAAAGTATCATAAATAGGTTCACAATCGAGGATACTTCATAATAAGGACATGACTTATCCAGAAAGATTGTATTCATGTTTGTTCCCAAGTTATTTATATGAGATATAAATAAGATGGAATGGTGAGTCTCATGCCATATAACAAACATGATAGGCACTTATAAATGATAAGTAGGCCGAACCAGTGACACGTATGACAAGCACATGGAGTTTACTCTTGTCAATGTTTTGTCATAAATCATCTCAATACATATAATCTTTAGACACGAGATAGCACGATTATCTTGTATATAGGTAGTTTGAGCTCGATACTGCGTTCATACTTGTACTATGTATGGGTGTATGGGCATCTGTTGGCTCCTACTAGTTATATATGGAGGTAGGTGTTGATCAAGATGGAATCTGTTCCTCTAAGTAAATAGAGATAAAATCCTATGTTCATTTAATTGTTCTTGATGTTTCAAGTTCTGGCCAGACAGATAGATTTATTCGAGAAAGAGTTTACGATGAGAAAAATCTTTTAATCAAGAACTGGAATTAAAAGAGAACATAATATTCATAGCAAATGGAGTTTGACATAAACCATGACTCGGCTTGAGTTGGGATTTTGTATGAGAGAGATTCTAGTGCATGGTAACATATGATTATAGGTTCATTTAAGGTAAACCTTATTACTAATTGGGTGGCCATGGCATGCTATGCTAGGTGTTAACCATGGTCTATGAGGTTCATAAAATGATTTAGAGAAATCATTTATGGTAAGAAAGAGTTCGATGATATTAAGAGTTGATATCATGTCTCATTGCCAATTAGTGATGAGCCTAGTAAGTCACACACATACACAAGTTATCACCTATTTAAATATGATTTAATTAATTAATTAAAGAGTTTAATTGATTAATTAAATAGATTTGGTTTGCAATTAAATTGCAAAGTCCCTAGCATGACTTGAAACCAAATCTAGATTATTGGATGTATAATATAAGTTAAATTTATATTTAAAGTGTTTAAATATGAATTTAATTAATGAGAAATTAATTAATAGAGATTAATTAATTAATTTATATTTGATATAAATTAATTAGAAGAAGAAAAATAATTATTTTGGGTTGAGAACTCAAAATTAAGACACGAGGGCATTTTGGTCATTTTGCGTGTGACACGTGGCACCATGAGATGGTGACACATGGCATAACACATAAGCTTGCCAAATATTTTTAATCATGTAAGATGATTAAAATCAAGATTAAATATAGGTTTGACACTTGGCACAATGTGATTGGGTCACTTAAACCTAGAGCTAATCAAAAGGTGACATGTGGCTAGGGTTTAATGTGTTAACCTAGCTATTTAAGTGGGGTTATGAAAAGAAAACATAACCAGCAGCCTCTCCTCTCAATTGTCACGCCACTTTGAGCCTCTCCAGCTATTTCTCTTCATCTCTCATCAATTCAAAGAGATTAGCCATCAATCTCTTGAATTAAGAACGCTAGAAATTGTTTCTAGTGTCCTGTTTACATCTCTAATCTCTTAAAAGGCAGAACTTAAATTTCTAATTAATAGAAAAGGCTTTAGAAGCTGTTCAAGGGCTGCCATAGGTGTTCTTGGTGTGGACAAGCTAGAGGGACAACATCTGGTGTCCTGAAGACAAATCTCAAAGGCGCAGACACGCTGCAGCACATCAAGAGGTTAGTGTAATCGTTCTTGATTTAATCTAGGGTTCTAAAATTAATCTGATTAATTTTAAAATCTTAAATGGCAAATACAGATCCAAAAAACATATTAAAAGAGTTTTAATATGTTGTTTATCATTGAAATCAAATAGATAAAAATAAATCTTGCATGGTGAGGTGAAAATTTTTGAATTCAATGGTATAATCTTGTGTTTTTCACGCTTCCGTTCCTTCAATTGGTATCAGAGCCACTATATTTGCCATTTAGATTGTTGATTATATAATTTAATTGTGTGTTTGATCATGAGATCAAGAGATTCATTGCTGGTTGGATCATGAGATGTGGCGTCACACATGGAGAAGCCACCATTGGTGGCGACAACAATGGTTCCATGGGTGATTCAAGGTTTGGCTTTTAATTCTGCAATTGTTGTATGATCTAAGGCCTATTCTTTGACTAATTAAAGTGTTTAATTAGTTGTTTTAATCACACAATTAAATTATGATTCAAATCAGAATTTTAAAAAATATTTGAATGTGATTCAAATCTGAATTTTAAAAGTTGTTTGAATGAGATTCAAATCTGAATTTTTAAAGTTGTTTGAATCATATTTAAATCTGATTTTTTAAAATTGATTCAATAAAATTCAGATCTGATTTTTTAAAAATATTTGAATGTGATTCAAATCTGATTTTTAAAAAATGTTTGAATGTGATTCAAATCTGAATTTTTGAAGTTGTTTGAATGTGATTCAAATCTGAATTTTTAAATTTGTTTGAATGAGATTCAAATCTGAATTTTTAAATTTATTTGAATCATATTCAAATCTGGAATTTTAAGTTGAATATGAGATATTCAATTTAATTTAAGAATGTATGTTTTATTTAATTGTTAAATAGTGATATGCATGATGGATGATCATGGACTATAAAAGACCAATGTGATTGGATTTATTTCTTTTATGTTTCTTTGGGATTGTAAATTAATTAATTTATTTTAATTTATTTTGGGCATGTATTATTAAGTTTGTAATATTTTTGGGTTGTAATTTCATTTATTTAAGTTCTTGTAAATTCGCCTTGGTATGCCAAGGATTACTATGTAATATTAGATTGCAAGAAGTTCAAGGAGGTCAAGAGCATTGGTGGGACTAGTGGGAGGAATTCAATATCAAGTGTTGATTATGTACTCCTTCAGCAACTCTTGTAAAATGAATGAATGAAATGCACCTAGGAATGCCCTGATTCAATTCTTGGTGGCTCAGAATTGAATCCCTTAGAAAGTCCATGATCATACCATATTTACTGCTTATCCATGAATGCATGAGATGTATGGGAATGTATGCAATTATATGATATATGCATGCTAAATGGATTGAAGGAACGGAAGCGTGAAAAACACAAGATTATACCATTGAATTCAAAAATTTTCACCTAGGGTCACATGCACCATGCAAGATTTATTTTTATCTATTTGATTTCAATGATAAACAACATATTAAAACTCTTTTAATATTTTTTTGGATCTGTATTTGCCATTTAAGATTTTAAAATTAATCAGATTAATTTTAGAACCCTAGATTAAATCAAGAACGATTACACTAACCTCTTGATGTGCTGCAATGTCTGCGCTTTGAGATTCGTCTCAGGACACCAGATGTTGTCCCTCTAGCTTGTCCACACCAAGAACACCTATGGCAGCCCTTGAACAGCATCTAAAGCCTTTTCTATTAATTAGAAATTCAAGTTCTGCCTTTTAAGAGATTAGAGATGTAAACAAGACACTAGAAACAATTTCTAGTGTTCTTAATTCAAGAGATTGATGGCTAATCTCTTTGAATTGATGAGAGATGAAGAGAAATAGCTGGAGAGGCTCAAAGTGGCGTGACATATGAGAGGAGAGGCTGCTGGTTATGTTTTCTTTTCATAACCACACTTAAATAGCTAGGTTAACACATTAAACCCTAGCCACATGTCACCTTTTGATTAGCTCTAGGTTTAAGTGACCCAATCACATTGTGCCAAGTGTCAAACCTATATTTAATCTTGATTTTAATCATCTTACATGATTAAAAATATTTGGCAAGCTTATGTGTTATGCCATGTGTCACCATCTCATGGTGCCACGTGTCACATCGCAAAATGACCAAAATGTCCTCGTGTCTTAATTTTGAGTTCTTAACCCAAAATAATTATTTTCTTCTCTAATTAATTTATATCAAATATAAATTAATTAATTAATCTCTATTAATTAATTTCTCATCAATTAAATTCATATTTAAACACTTTAAATATAAATTTAATTTATACTACACATCCAATAATCTAGATTTGGTTTCAAGTCATGCTAGGACTTTGCAATTTTATTGCAAACCAAATCTATTTAATTAATCAATTAAACTCTTTAATTAATTAATTAAATCATATTTAAATAGGTGATAACTTGTGTATGTGTGTGACTTACTAGGCTCATCACTAATTGGCAATGAGACATGATATCAACTCTTAATATCATCGAACTCTTTCTTACCATAAATGATTTCTCTAAATCATTTTATGAACCTCATAGACCATGGTTAACACCTAGCATAGCATGCCATGGCCACCCAATTAGTAATAAGATTTACCTTAAATGAACCTATAATCATATGTTACCATGCACTAGAATCTCTCGTTATAAAATCCCAACTCAAGCCGAGTCATGGTTTATGTCAAACTCCATTTGCTATGAATATTATGTTCTCTTTAATTCCAGTTCTTGATTAAAAGATTTTTCATCGTAAACTCTTTTACGAATAAATCTATCTGTCTGGCCAGAACTTGAAACATCAAGAACAATTAAATGAACATAGGATTTTATCTCTATTTACTTAGAGGAACAGATTCCATTTTGATCAACACCTACCTCCATATATAACTAGTAGGAGCCAACAGATGCCCATATACCCATACATAGTACAAGTATGAAAGCAAGATCAAACTCAAACTACCTATATACAAGATAACTGCTATCTCAGTCTAAAGATTATATGCATCGATATGATTTATGACAAAACATTGACAAGAGTAAACTCCATGTGCTTGTCATAAGTGTCACTGGTTCGGCCTACTTATCATTTATAAGTGCCTATCATATTTGTTATATGGCATGAGACTCACCATTCCATCTTATTTATATCTCATATAAATAACTTGGGAACAAATATGAATACAATCTTTACGATAAGTCATGTCCTTATTATGAAGTATCCTCGATTGTGAACCTATTTATGATACTTTGTACTAGAAATATTGTCACTCATATTCTTAACAACTTAAGAATAATATTTCTAACAAAATATCAATGGACCTTTTCTATTACACATAAATATATTATGTAAACGGAAAAGTGGAAATGCCTTTTATTAATAAAATTATGTACAAGATACATACTAAATGATATGCTCTAGGGCATACTACTAACAATCTCCCACTAGCACTAGAGCCATTCATTACAATATTTTAGACCCATCTTCTCAAGATGTCACTAATCGAGCTTGTGACAAAGGCTTAGTGAATGGATCAGCTGGTTTTTTCAGCTGATGTTATTTTTCTGCATGGCTATATCGCCTTGCCCAACTATATATCTGATAATGTGGTAGTGCCTTTCTATGTGTTTGGATTTTGGGTGAGACCTTAGTTCCTTAGCCTGAATGACTGCTCCATTGTTGTCACAGTGTAATGGAACTGCTGACTCAATGGAAGGAACTACTGTAAGTTCTGTCACGAACTTCTTTATCCAAACGACTTCCTTTGCAAAGATCTCGATGCAAAGAATATACTCACTTGATGAGTGGAATCTGCAATCGTGCTCGCTTGGAACTCTTCCAACCGATCGCACCTCCATTACAAATGAACACATATCCAGAGGTAGACTTTCTATCATCGATATCGATTGGAAATCGAATCGGTATAACCATCCAATTGCAAGTCTCCACCTCCATATATCAAGAATAAATCCTTAGTTCTTCTCAAGTACTTAAGGATATTCTTGTGACTATCGATGTTCCAAACACGGATTGGATTGATACCGCTAGTCAAACTAACGACATATGCGATATCAGGCCTAGTACACAACATTGCATACATTAAACTTCCAATAGCGAAGCATATGGAATCTCGCCATCTTATCTCTTTCTTCAGGTGTCTTTGGAGACATCTCTTTAGAAAGGTGGATACCATGTCTCACTGGTAACAATCCTCTCTTGGAATCAAGCATGTTAAACCTCTTTAACACCTTTTCCAAGTATAGACTTTGGGATAAACCAATTATTCTTTTCGCTCTATCTCTATAGATGCGAATCCCAAGAATATAGGTTGCCTCCCCTAAGTCTTTCATGGAGAATGTATTTGACAACCATACCTTTATAGTCGCCAACATACCTGTGACATTACCCATCAACAGTATGTCATCCACATATAAGACAAGGAAAGTGATAGCACGTCACTAACCTTCTTATATACACATGGCTCATCCTCATTTTTGATAAAACCAAAAGATTTAATGGCTTCATCAAAACGGATGTTCCAACTCCTCGAAGCTTGTTTCAACCCATAAATGGATCGCTTTAGCTTGCATACCTTGGAACCATCTTGGGATTCAAATCCCTTAGGTTGTTCCATGAAAATGTTTTCTTCAATGTATCCATTGAGAAAAGTCATTTTGACATCCATCCGCCAAATCTCATAATCATAGTATGCACTATTGCTAATAAAATCCTAATTGATTTAAGCATGGCAACAAAGTAGAAAGTCTCCTCATAGTCTATTCCTTGCCTTTGGCGAAACCCTTTCGCTACTAGCCTTGCCTTATAGGTCTCTACCTTTCCATCAGAACCAATTTTCTTCTTGAAAACCCATTTGTTCCCTATAGGTACAATACCTTTAGGTGGGTCAACAAGATCCCAAACTTGATTCTTATACATGGAATCAATCTGATTTCATAGCATCAATCCATTTTGAAGAGTCTATATCGATATAGCTTCTTCATAGGTAAGTGGATCATCTCCATGATCTACTTCTTCATGAGTAGACAACTCTTGTTCTTCTTCATGAAGAAAACCATATCTCACTGCTGGGTGAGATACCCTGGTTGTTCTACGAGGAACAGCTGTAGATGTTTCATCAATGGGTATAGGTTGACTAGATGGATCTATATCCATCTGATCTGTTGGTTGGTCAGAATTCTCCAATTCTAACTCTATTTGCCTTCTTTTGCCTCCTTCTTGAACAAATTGTTGTTCAAGAAATGTGGCATCTCTACTTATCACAACCTTTTGTGAAGTAGGCAAATAAAAATAATATCCAAAACTATCTTTTGGATATCTAACAAATCGACCTTTTCTCGATCCGGTCTCCAATTTATCGTTGTTCACTTTTTGATATAAGTGGACAACCCCAAATCTTAACATGCTTAAGACTTGGTTTTCTTCCATGCCATATCTCATAAGGTGTGGAAGAAACTGATTTTGATGGAATCCTATTCAGAATATATAAAGCTGATTCTAATGCAAATCCCTAAAAGGAGATTGGCATATCAGTATAGCTCATCATACTACGTACCATATCCAATAGGGTACGATTTCTCCTTTCAGATACACCATTCAGCTGTGGCGTTCCTGGAGGAGTCAGCTGAGAAACAATGCCATGCTCTCTCAAGTATTCATCAAATTCAGTACTCAAATATTCACCTCCACGATCTGATCGAAGAGCTTTAATACTCTTTCCTGTTTGATTTTCTACTTCAGATTTAAATTCTTTGAACTTTTCAAAGGATTCATGTTTGTATTTCATCAAATACAAATACCCAAATCTTATTTATCATCAGTAAAGGTAATAAAATAATGAAAGCCCCTTCTAGCCATTTCTTTAAATGGACCACATACATCACTATGTATTAGCTCCAAAATATTTTCAGCTCTTAGTCCTTGTCCAACAAAGGGTGATCTAGTCATTTTGCCTTGAAGGCAAGATTTACAAGTTGGAGTAGGCTCAGAGCCCAATGAGGATAGAATCCCCATTTTCTCCAATTTTGCAATCCTATCTTCTGCAACATGACATAACCTTAAGTGCCAAATATATTTTGAACTTGAGTTGGTTTTCACCATGGCATTGTATTCAATTAGATTGCTATACTCAGGCCAGTGGAAACACTTTCTAACTGGCAATGGAAACACTTTCCTATTGGCAATGGAAACACTTTCCTGTTGGCAGTGGAAACACTTTCCTTTGCCTCCATCAGCTTTAGTTTTCCTTTTCTGTTTAGCTATTTTCTTGGAAGGACCAGGAATCTGAGGTTTCTTTTTCTTATTGCCCTTCTTCTTGTTGGACTTTCCAGCAGAAGAAGATGTAACCAAAGCTACCTCTTTTCCTTTATTGCCTGATATATTCTTTTGGGCAATAACCAGCATGTTGAGTAATTCAGCTAAGGTGCATTCCTGTTTAGTCATATGGAAATTTGTCACAAAATTCCCAAAAGACTCAGGAAGGGACTGAAGGATCAAATCCGTTTGTAGTTGGAAATCCATGTTGAAGTCAAGATGTTCCAACTGCTCAATCAGCCGAATCATCTTGTGGACATGATCCCCAACATTCTGTCCCTCGACATCCTCATACGGAATAAGCTGTTAGATATGTCATACCTAGCATTCCTGCTGTGCTCACCATACAACTCTTGTAGGTGAAGGAGGATCTCACTAGCACTCTGCATGTTCTCATGTTGCTTCTGTAACTCATTACTCATGGAAGCAAGCATGTAACACTTAGCTCTCATATCATGCTCCTTCCACTTGTCCAAAGTATCATGTTCCTCTTGTGTGGCCTCTGGAGGTAAGGGACCAGGAACATTTGAATATAGAACATATCCTATATGTTCAAGGTTCAGACAAGTTTCAAATTTCTTAGCCAATCGCATGATTAGGTCCTGTCAACCTGTTGTGATCAAGTATGCTTGCAAGGATATTGGATGGTGGTGGTTGTTTTGTGCTCATTTTTATCAGAAAATTAACTGCAGAAAATAACCAGATTAATTAGTAAATGTATCATGTAATTAACCAAAATGATTATGGTCTTTTAATCAAATTGGTCCTCCCACTAACTTAGCGAATCCTACACTTCCAAAGTAGAAAACGGAAATCCTAGTTGGATGGATTTCTAGTGGGTGATTGAATTCTTATAATTCTATTGATCATCCTCAGGTACATCCATTATTGGAATTACAATAAACTATAAGTGAGCAACTCCTTGCCCATCACATCTCATGTGAGGTTCAATCCTTTGCTAGCCCCTAATGCTCAAAATCTGGTACATCCAATATTGACTTATCTTGCATTAGTTAAGTTGATCCCATTGAGCCAGTAATTATGCAAATAATTTTAATGTCCTCAGGTACATCCAATTTTGGCCACCAAACCATTTACATATTTACAACATCTCATGCTTAACAATTATTCTTAAGAAGATCTCTTAAATTAATTGCATCTGATGCAACTATTTAAAATTTCTTAAAATAATTGCCCCAATGGAGGGCTTATGTTATAATTACTTTAATTATAGCATTTCCAACTTAATCATTTGTTTGGAAGATTTTATAGCCATCCTAATTACTATTAAGGTCTCACTTTGCACATTATCCATTTAGCATGCATATATCATATAATTGCATACATTCCCATACATCTCATGCATTCATGGATAAGCAGTAAATATGGTATGATCATGGACTTTCTAAGGGATTCAATTCTGAGCCACCAAGAATTGAATCAGGGCATTCCTAGGTGCATTTCATTCATTCATTTTACAAGAGTTGCTGAAGGAGTACATAATCAACACTTGATATTGAATTCCTCCCACTGGTCCCACCAATGCTCTTGACCTCCTTGAACTTCTTGCAATCCAATATTACATAGTAATCCTTGGCATACCAAGGCGAATTTACAAGAACTTAAATAAATGAAATTACAACCCAAAAATATTACAAACTTAATAATACATGCCCAAAATAAATTAAAATAAATTAATTAATTTACAATCCCAAAGAAACATAAAAGAAATAAATCCAATCATATTGGTCTTTTATAGTCCATGATCATCCATCATGCATATCACTATTTAACAATTAAATAAAACATACATTCTTAAATTAAATTGAATATCTCATATTCAACTTAAAATTCCAGATTTGAATATGATTCAAATAAATTTAAAAATTCAGATTTGAATCTCATTCAAACAAATTTAAAAATTCAGATTTGAATCACATTCAAACAACTTCAAAAATTCAGATTTGAATCACATTCAAACATTTTTAAAAAAAATCAGATTTGAATCACATTCAAATATTTTTTAAAAAAATCAGATCTGAATTTTATTGAATCAATTTTAAAAAATCAGATTTAAATATGATTCAAACAACTTTAAAAATTCAGATTTGAATCTCATTCAAACAACTTTTAAAATTCAGATTTGAATCACATTCAAACATTTTTTAAAATTCTGATTTGAATCATAATTTAATTGTGTGATTAAAACAACTAATTAAACACTTTAATTAGTCAAAGAATAGGCCTTAGATCATACAACAATTGCAGAATTAAAAGCCAAACCTTGAATCACCTATGGAACCATTGTTGCCGCCACCAATGGTGGCTTCTCCATGTGTGACGCCACATCTCATGATCCAACCAGCAATGAATCTCTTGATCTCATGATCAAACACACAATTAAATTATATAATCAACAATCTAAATGGCAAATATAGTGGCTCTGATACCAATTGAAGGAACGAAAGCGTGAAAAACACAAGATTATACCATTGAATTCAAAAATTTTCACCTAGGGTCACATGCACCATGCAAGATTTATTTTTATCTATTTGATTTCAATGATAAACAACATATTAAAACTCTTTTAATATGTTTTTTGGATCTGTATTTGCTATTTAAGATTTTAAAATTAATCAGATTAATTTTAGAACCCTAGATTAAATCAAGAACGATTACACTAACCTCTTGATGTGTCAGCGATGTCTGCGACTTTGAGATTCGTCTTCAGGACACCAGATGTTGTCCCTCTAGCTTGTCCATACCAAGAACACCTATGGCAGCCCTTGAACAGCATCTAAAGCCTTTTCTATTAATTAGAAATTCAAGTTCTGCCTTTTAAGAGATTAGAGATGTAAACAGGACACTAGAAACAATTTCTAGTGTTCTTAATTCAAGAGATTGATGGCTAATCTCTTTGAATTGATGAGAGATGAAGAGAAATAGCTGGAGAGGCTCAAAGTGGCGTGACATATGAGAGGAGAGGCTGCTGGTTATGTTTTCTTTTCATAACCACACTTAAATAGCTAGGTTAACACATTAAACCCTAGCCACATGTCACCTTTTGATTAGCTCTAGGTTTAAGTGACCCAATCACATTGTGCCAAGTGTCAAACCTATATTTAATCTTGATTTTAATCATCTTACATGATTAAAAATATTTGGCAAGCTTATGTGTTATGCCATGTGTCACCATCTCATGGTGCCACGTGTCACACTGCAAAATGACCAAAATGCCCCTGTGTCTTAATTTTGAGTTCTTAACCCAAAATAATTATTTTCTTCTTCTAATTAATTTATATCAAATATAAATTAATTAATTAATCTCTATTAATTAATTTCTCATCAATTAAATTCATATTTAAACACTTTAAATATAAATTTAATTTATACTACACATCCAATAATCCTGATTTGGTTTCAAGTCATGCTAGGGACTTTGCAATTTTATTGCAAACCAAATCTATTTAATTAATCAATTAAACTCTTTAATTAATTAATTAAATCATATTTAAATAGGTGATAACTTGTGTATGTGTGTGACTTGCTAGGCTCATCACTAATTGGCAATGAGACATGATATCAACTCTTAATATCATCAGAACTCTTTCTTACCATAAATGATTTCTCTAAATCATTTTATGAACCTCATAGACCATGGTTAACACCTAGAATAGCATGCCATGGCCACCCAATTAGTAATAAGATTTACCTTAAATGAACCTATAATCATATGTTACCATGCACTAGAATCTCTCTGTTACAAAATCCCAACTCAAGCTGGAGTCATGGTTTATGTCAAACTCCATTTGCTATGAATATTATGTTCTCTTTTAATTCCAGTTCTTGATTAAAAGATTTTTCTCATCAGAAACTCTTTTCTGAATAAATCTATCTGTCCTGGCCAGGAACTTGAAACATCAAGAACAATTAAATGAACATAGGATTTTATCTCTATTTACTTAGAGGAACAGATTCCATCTTGATCAACACCTACCTCCATATATAACTAGTAGGAGCCAACAGATGCCCATATACCCATACATAGTACAAGTATGAAAGCAGTATCAAACTCAAACTACCTATATACAACATAACTGTATATCTCAGTCTAAAGATTATATGCACTGATATGATTTATGACAAAACATTGACAAGAGTAAACTCCATGTGCTTGTCATAAG
This sequence comes from Hevea brasiliensis, assembly GCF_030052815.1. Taxonomy (NCBI): domain Eukaryota; kingdom Viridiplantae; phylum Streptophyta; class Magnoliopsida; order Malpighiales; family Euphorbiaceae; genus Hevea; species Hevea brasiliensis. Next base: position 84,108,355 of record NC_079496.1, on the reverse strand, counting down.
TGTCACTAGTTCGGCCTACTTATCATTTATAAGTGCCTATCATATTTGTTATATGGCATGAGACTCACCATTCCATCTTATTTATATCTCATATAAATAACTTGGGAACAAATATGAATACAATCTTTCTGGATAAGTCATGTCCTTATTATGAAGTACCCTCGATTGTGAACCTATTTATGATACTTTGTACTAGAAATATTGTCACTCATATTCTTAACAACTTAAGAATAATATTTCTAACAAAATATCAATGGACCTTTTCTATTACACATAAATATATTATGTAAACGGAAAAGTGGAAATGCCTTTTATTAATAAAATTATGTACAAGATACATACTAAATGATATGCTCTAGGGCATACTACTAACATGGATAATGTGCAAAGTGAGACCTTATTAGTAATTAGGATGGCTATAAAATCTTCCAAACAAATGATTAAGTTGGAAATGCTATAATTAAAGTAATTATAACATAAGCCCTCCATTGGGGCAATTATTTTAAGAAATTTTAAATAGTTGCATGAGATGCAATTAATTTAAGAGATTTTCTTAAGAATAATTGTTAAGCATGAGATGTTGTAAATATGTAAATGGTTTGGTGGCCAATATTGGATGTACCTGAGGACATTAAAATTATTTGCATAATTACTGGCTCAATGGGATCAACTTAACTAATGCAAGATAAGTCAATATTGGATGTACCTGAGATTTTGAGCATTAGGGGCTAGTAAAAGGATTGAACCTCACATGAGATGTGATGGGCAAGGAGTTGCTCACTTATAGTTTATTGTAATTCCAATAATGGATGTACCTGAGGATGATCAATAGAATTATAAGAATTCAATCACCCACTAGAAATCCATCCAACTAGGATTTCCGTTTTCTACTTTGGAAGTGTAGGATTCGCTAAGTTAGTGGGAGGACCAATTTGATTAAAAGACCATAATCATTTTTTTTAATTACATGATACATTTAATAATTAATCTGGTTATTTTCTGCATTTAATTTTCTTATAAAAATGAGCACAAAACAACCACCACCATCCAATATCCTTTCAAGAATACTTGATCACAACAGGTTGAGGACCTAATCATTCTGCGATTGGCTAAGAAATTTGAAACTTGTCCTGAACCTTGAACATATAGGATATGTTCTATATTCAAATGTTCCTGGTTCCTTACCTCCAGAGGCCACACAAGAGGAACATGATACTTTGGACAAGTGGAAGGAGCATGATATGAGAGCTAAGTGTTACATGCTTGCTTCCATGAGTAATGAGTTACAGAAGCAACATGAGAACATGCAGAGTGCTAGTGAGATCCTCCTTCACCTACAAGAGTTGTATGGTGAGCACAGCAGGAATGCTAGGTATGAGATATCTAAACAGTTATTCCGTATGAGGATGTCTGAGGGACAGAATGTTGGGGATCATGTCCACAGGATGATTCGGCTAATTGAGCAGTTGGAACATCTGGACTTTAACATAGATTTCCAACTACAGACGGATTTGATCCTTCAGTCCCTTCCTGAGTCTTTTGGAAATTTTGTGACAAATTTCCATATGACTAAACAGGAATGCACCTTAGCTGAATTACTCAACATGCTGGTTATTGCCCAAAAGAATATGCCAGGCAATAAAGGAAAAGAGGTAGCTTTGGTTGCATCTTCTTCTGCTGGAAAGTCCAACAAGAAGAAAGGCAATAAGAAAAAGAAACATCAGATTCCTGGTCCTTCCAAGAAAATAGCTAAACAGAAAAGGAAGACTAAAGCTGATAAAGGCAAAGGAAAGTGTTTCCACTGCCAACAGGAAAGTGTTTCCATTGCCAGTAAAAAAGTGTTTCCACTGGCCAGAGTAAAGCAATCTAAATGAATGCAATGCCATGGTGAAAACCAACTCAAGTTCAAAATATATTTGGCACTTAAGGTTATGTCATGTTGCAGAAGATAGGATTACAAAATTGGAGAAAATGGGGATTTTATCCTCATTGGGCTCTGAGCCTACTCCAACTTGTGAATCTTGCCTTCAAGGCAAAAATGACTAGATTACCCTTTGTTGGACAAGGGCTAAGAGCTGAAAATATTTTGGAACTAATACATAGTGATGTATGTGGTCCGTTTAAAGAAATGGCTAGAAGGGGTTTTCATTATTTTATTACCTTTACTGATGATAAATCAAGGTTTGGGTATTTGTATTTGATGAAATACAAACATGAATCTTTTGAAAAGTTCAAAGAATTTAAATCTGAAGTAGAAAATCAAACAGGAAAAAATATTAAAGCTCTTCGATCAGATCGTGGAGGTGAATATTTGAGTACTGAATTTGATGAATACTTGAGAGAGCATGGCATTGTTTCTCAGCTGACTCCTCCAGGAATGCCACAGCTGAATGGTGTATCTGAAAGGAGAAATCGTACCCTATTGGATATGGTACGTAGTATGATGAGCTATACTGATATGCCAATCTCCTTTTGGGGATTTGCATTAGAATCAGCTTTATATATTCTGAATAGGATTCCATCAAAATCAGTTTCTTCCACACCTTATGAGATATGGCATGGAAGAAAACCAAGTCTTAAGCATGTTAAGATTTGGTGTTGTCCAAATTTATATCAAAAGTCAACACTGATAAATTGGAGACCAGATCAGAAAAAGGTCGATTTGTTGGATATCCAAAAGATAGTTTTGGATATTATTTTTATTTGCCTACTTCACAAAAGGTTGTGATAAGTAGAGATGCCACATTTCTTGAACAACAGTTTGTTCAAGAAGGAGGCAAAGGAAGGCAAATAGAGTTAGAATTGGAGAATTCTGACCAACCAACAGATCAGATGGATATAGATCCATCTAGTCAACCTATACCCATTGATGAAACATCTACAAATTTTCCTCGTCGAACAACAAGGGAATCTCACCCACTGAGATATGGTTTTCTTCATGAAGAAGAACAAGAGTTGTCTACTCATGAAGAAGTAGATCATGGAGATGATCCACTTACCTATGAAGAAGCTATATCAGATATAGACTCTTCAAAATGGATTGATGCTATGAAATCCGAGATTGATTCCATGTATAAGAATCAAGTTTGGGATCTTGTTGACCCACCTAAAGGTATTGTACCTATAGGGAACAAATGGGTTTTCAAGAAGAAAATTGGTTCTGATGGAAAGGTAGAGACCTATAAGGCAAGGCTAGTAGCGAAAGGGTTTCGCCAAAGGCAAGGAATAGACTATGAGGAGACTTTTTCGCCTGTTGCCATGCTTAAATCAATTAGGATTTTATTAGCAATAGCTGCATACTATGATTATGAGATTTGGCAGATGGATGTCAAAACAGCTTTTCTCAATGGATACATTGAAGAAAACATTTTCATGGAACAACCTAAGGGATTTGAATCCCAAGATGGTTCCAAGGTATGCAAGCTAAAGCGATCCATTTATGGGTTGAAACAAGCTTCGAGGAGTTGGAACATCCGTTTTGATGAAGCCATTAAATCTTTTGGTTTTATCAAAAATGAGGATGAGCCATGTGTATATAAGAAGGTTAGTGACAGTGCTATCACTTTCCTTGTCTTATATGTGGATGACATACTGTTGATGGGTAATGATACAGGTATGTTGACGACTATAAAGGTATGGTTGTCAAATACATTCTCCATGAAAGACTTAGGGGAGGCAACCTATATTCTTGGGATTCGCATCTATAGAGATAGAGCGAAAAGAATAATTGGTTTATCCCAAAGTCTATACTTGGAAAAGGTGTTAAAGAGGTTTAACATGCTTGATTCCAAGAGAGGATTGTTACCAGTGAGACATGGTATCCACCTTTCTAAAGAGATGTCTCCAAAGACACCTGAAGAAAGAGATAAGATGGCCAGGATTCCATGTGCTTCGCTATTGGAAGTTTAATGTATGCAATGTTGTGTACTAGGCCTGATATCGCATATGTCGTTAGTTTGACTAGCGGTATCAATCCAATCTAGGTTTGGAACATCTGGATAGTCACAAGTATATCCTTAAGTACTTGAGAAGAACTAAGGATTTATTCTTGATTTATGGAGGTGGAGACTTGCAATTGGATGGTTATACTGATTCTGATTTCCAATCAGATATCGATGATAGAAAGTCTACCTCTGGATATGTGTTCATTTGTAATGGAGGTGCGATGGTTGGAAGAGTTCCAACAGAGCACGCATCGCAGATTCCACTCATCGAGGTCGAGTATATTGTCGCATCGATGTCGCAAAGGAAGTCGCTTTGGATAAAGAAGTTCGTGATGTAACTTACAAGAGTTCCTTCCATTGAGTCGCCAGTTCCACTACACTGTGACAACAATGGAGCAGCAGTCGTACAGGCTAAGGAACTAAGGTCTCACCAGAAATCCAAACACATAGAAAAGGCACTACCACATTATCAGAGATATAGTTGGGCAAGGCCATATAGCCATGTAGAAAATAACATCAGCTGAAAATCCAACTGATCCATTCACTAAGCCTTTGTCACAAGCATAGTTAGACCGACATCTTGAGAAGATGGGTTGAAGGTATTATAATGAATGGCTCTAGTGCTAGTGGGAGATTGTTAGTAGTATGCCCTAGAGCATATCATTTAGTATGTATCTTGTACATAATTTTATTAATAAAAGGCATTTCCACTTTTCCGTTTACATAATATATTTATGTGTAATAGAAAAGGTCCATTGATATTTTGTTAGAAATATTATTCTTAAGTTGTTAAGAATATGAGTGACAATATTTCTAGCACAAAGTATCATAAATAGGTTCACAATCGAGGATACTTCATAATAAGGACATGACTTATCCAGAAAGATTGTATTCATGTTTGTTCCCAAGTTATTTATATGAGATATAAATAAGATGGAATGGTGAGTCTCATGCCATATAACAAACATGATAGGCACTTATAAATGATAAGTAGGCCGAACCAGTGACACTTATGACAAGCACATGGAGTTTACTCTTGTCAATGTTTTGTTATAAATCATATCAGTGCATATAATCTTTAGACCTGAGATAGCACAGTTATCTTGTATATAGGTAGTTTGAGTTTGATACTCCTTTCATACTTGTACTATGTATGGGTATATGGGCATCTGTTGGCTCCTACTAGTTATATATGGAGGTAGGTGTTGATCAAGATGGAATCTGTTCCTCTAAGTAAATAGAGATAAAATCCTATGTTCATTTAATTGTTCTTGATGTTTCAAGTTCTGGCCAGACAGATAGATTTATTCGTAAAAGAGTTTCGATGAGAAAATCTTTTAATCAAGAACTGGAATTAAAAGAGAACATAATATTCATAGCAAATGGAGTTTGACATAAACCATGACTCCAAATTGAGTTGGGATTTTGTAATGCAGAGATTCTAGTGCATGGTAACATATGATTATAGGTTCATTTAAGGTAAACCTTATTACTAATTGGGTGGCCATGGCATGCTATGCTAGGTGTTAACCATGGTATATGAGGTTCATAAAATGATTTAGAGAAATCATTTATGGTAAGAAAGAGTTCTGATGATATTAAGAGTTGATATCATGTCTCATTGCCAATTAGTGATGAGCCTAGTAAGTCACACACATACACAAGTTATCACCTATTTAAATATGATTTAATTAATTAATTAAAGAGTTTAATTGATTAATTAAATAGATTTGGTTTGCAATTAAATTGCAAAGTCCCTAGCATGACTTGAAACCAAATCTTGATTATTGGATGTATAATATAAGTTAAATTTATATTTAAAGTGTTTAAATATGAATTTAATTAATGAGAAATTAATTAATAGAGATTAATTAATTAATTTATATTTGATATAAATTAATTAGAAGAAGAAAAAATAATTATTTTGGGTTGAGAACTCAAAATTAAGACACAAGGGCATTTTGGTCATTTTGCAGTGTGACACGTGGCACCATGAGATGGTGACACATGGCATAACACATAAGCTTGACAAATATTTTTAATCATGTAAGATGATTAAAATCAAGATTAAATATAGGTTTGACACTTGGCACAATGTGATTGGGTCACTTAAACCTAGAGCTAATCAAAAGGTGACATGTGGCTAGGGTTTAATGTGTTAACCTAGCTATTTAAGTGGGGTTATGAAAAGAAAACATAACCAGCAGCCTCTCCTCTCAATTGTCACGCCACTTTGAGCCTCTCCAGCTATTTCTCTTCATCTCTCATCAATTCAAAGAGATTAGCCATCAATCTCTTGAATTAAGAACGCTAGAAATTGTTTCTAGTGTCCTGTTTACATCTCTAATCTCTTAAAAGGCAGAACTTGAATTTCTAATTAATAGAAAAGGCTTTAGAAGCTGTTCAAGGGCTGCCATAGGTGTTCTTGGTGTGGACAAGCTAGAGGGACAACATCTGGTGTCCTGAAGACAAATCTCAAAGGCGCAGACACGCAAAGACATCAAGAGGTTAGTGTAATCGTTCTTGATTTAATCTAGGGTTCTAAAATTAATCTGATTAATTTTAAAATCTTAAATGGAAAATACAGATCCAAAAAACATATTAAAAGAGTTTTAATATGTTGTTTATCATTGAAATCAAATAGATAAAAATAAATATTGCATGGTGCATGTGACCCTAGGTGAAAATTTTTGAATTCAATGGTATAATCTTGTGTTTTTCACCCTTCCGTTCCTTCATTTTCTTCACAAATAATACTGGTGCTCCCCAAGGTGACACGCTAGGGCGAATGAAACCCTTATCTAATAATTCCTGCAATTGCACCTTCAACTCTTTCAACTCAGCAGGTGCCATCCTATAAGGAGTAATGGAGATTGGCTCCACACCAGGCATAGTCTCAATTTCAAACTGCACCTCTCTTTTCGGAGGCAATCCCGGTAATTCTTCCGGAAAGACATCCAGAAAATCCCATACTGTAGGAATATCTTTAAGATCTGGACTCCCCACTTGGGTGTCTATCACATGAGCTAGATATGCTTCACATCCCTTTCTAATCATCTTTCTAGCAAGTGCAGCTGAAATGATGTTGGATGGCAATAATTGCCTCTCCCCGTGTATCACTACGTCTGCATACTCGGGAAAACCAAAAGTGACTATCTTCAGTCTACAGTCGATCATGGCGTGATGCCTGGCTAACCAATCCATGCCCAAGATGATATCATAATCTCGGAAGGGCATGTCAATTAAGTCTGACATGAATGTCTGTCCTTGGATTACCAAAGGACAATCCTTATACAATTTGTTCACCCTAACCTCTTGTCCTAAAGGACTATTCACTAGCACATCATAATCCAATTTCACACAAGGAATAGCAACAAAGCATGCAATACTGGCACTAGTATAAGAATGTGTAGAACCAGGGTCAAACAACACATATATATCTCTATCAAAAATGGAGAAAGTACTAGCCACAACATCTGATGTCTCAGCTTCATCCTTCTGGCGCATGGTGTACACCCTGACTGGTGCACCACTCTGCTCTGGTTGGCTCACTGTGCCCTGGCTGCCAGAAGTGTTACCTCTACCCCTGCCTCTGCCTCTACTAGTTGTCTGCTGTCCTCTGGAAGCAAAACCTTGAACAGATCCCTGAGTGATAGTAGGAGGCCCAGATCTACGAGCACTAGTGCAATCTCTAGCAAAATCCCCACTTCCACCACAGTTGTAATAGGCTCCTATGGCCTTATAACATACTCCTCCATGAGTCCTGCCACAAGTCTCACAAGCACGGGTAGGAAAGGAACCCCTAGATGTCTGCCGTCCAGATTTAGGTGGCTTCTGCCCTGAGAATCTTCCCCTACTAGATCATCTGTTACTTGGTCCCCCAAAGCTCTTCCTCTTACCTGAATTGTTACTTGGACTCTGACCTGTAGGCTTACTGCTCTTCTCTTTTTCAATGGTTACCTTCTCAGATGCCCCTTCCAGTTCTATCCTTTCCAATTCAAGGGCCTGTGATATCAACCTAGAGAAGTTATCATGTTGAAACCCAACCACTTGCAATCTCAAACTAGGCCTCAAACCGGCCTCAAACCGTTTGCATCTGTCTCTACTGGTAGTGAGTAGGCTTCCATCATAGTGGCTGAGGCAAGAAAAGTCTCTCTCATACTCAGCTACAGTCTTGTTCCCTTGCTTCAAACTGAGAAACTCCTGTAGCTTCATATCCACATAGGTATCAGGAACATACTTCTGTCTAAACTCCCTTAGAAAGTCATCCCATGTCAGCACTGGCGGCTCAGCCAAACTATGGGGAACGGTCTTCCACCACTCATATGCATCTCCATGCATCAAGGAAATTGAATATTCAAACTTCAACTCATCTATGCAGTGCAATTTCTTGAAGACCCTCTCCATCCGTTCTAACCATTGCTCAGCTTCCAATGGGTCCATTGTACCCTTGAACTCTGTTGCCCCATACTTCATTAACTTGTCATATTGTCTGGCTGGGGATGGTGGTTGCACTGGAGGTGCTTGCACAGGAGCTTTGACTGGTATATTGCCAACCATTTGCTGAAATAATGTAGCCATCTGCTGAGCAAACTGAGCAGGAAACTGCATGGGTGGGAAGGGTGCAGCCGATCCACTGACATTCTGAGGAGCTAGGGCTTCCCCCTGTACCTCAGCTGCTACTGATTGCTCTACTGTGTGATCCCCCTCTTCCATATTGAATCACAAGAAATTCTACTCCCTGAACAACCAACACAAGGAGATTTTCCTCCATTAGTCCATATTTATGATGTAATGCACTATATGTATTAATAATGACAATTGAGTAGTTGTACTTATCAAAATTTTTAAACATGCAATTTCAAAACTTGTATAAAAACCAAAGCTCTGATACCACTAAAACATATCACACCCTATCCCTTATAAGGCACGACATGTTCCCGTAGCATACCTAATGAATTACCAAACTCCACCTACAGATAACCTATTAGTTATGCTACAAAGGATTTTAAAACAAACCATAACTTTTTATCTTATCAATTCTTTTGCGAAAAACTGCATGAGAATAGTTAAAATTCCATGTAAACATTCATTGGAAATAATGATAGACTAAATATTACAAAAGTTACATTTTCATAAGTCTCAAAGTAAAATACAAAATAGTTACAAACTCAAAATGAGATAGCAATGCAATGCTTTTAAATACAAACTGCTCAATATCCGTACATCCATACATATAGGTACAAAATACATCCAAAGGAATCACAAGGGTACACCTAACGTAAATACCCACAAACAATACCAAAATGCTGCTTTCAAGTCTCTCACTCGGTAGCCTTCTCCTTTCCCTTACCTGTGAAAGCATAAAGAAGCTATCGCTGAGTATATCACTCAGTGGTGCACAACTAATAACTTTAAAACTTAAGGTAAAACACAATTTGTCAAAGCATAATAAATCACATTTTTCTTAAGCATGAAAACTTCACAAGAGTTCTAAGTTTATAAGAGCCATTTATTTGAATAACATTGCAAATGAGAAATCATACTTCATAAATCACAATTCTCAAAGCATTAGTGTTGCCAACATCAACACACAGTTCAGGCCATGACATAAAATTTCACGATCAGTGCTGTGTTGTACACCACGACAAAGCAATCTCAACCTCACTAATCGTTATTAATGAAGGAAGGGCTAGTTAGCTAATGAGTACTCATATAGTCTTACCCCACTAACCGTTATTAATGGGAGACATAATCAATATCAATTACTAACCCCAAGTAGCCGTTACTACTGGGGAGTTCCGAAAGGGATTGTCATGCTAACTGTGGTTTCAAAATAGTTTCCAAAAATTTTTCCATTCAACAATCACATTTATAAACCAATAAACACATTTAAATTCATCATAATATCCAAATAAAGGTAGCAACACCTAAATTTCTTAAATGCAAGAGAAAAATCATATTTTAGTCAAAGTAAACTTGTTCAAAGCAAACTCATTCAATTTAACACATTCCAAGCAATTTACAAATTTAAAAACGAAGAAAATGCTAGTTGTGCAAAAACCTTTAATGCTCTCCTTTATTGTTACCTACTTCTCCTTATCCGTTCCAACTTCTTTTTCTATTGAAAATACACAAATAGAATACCTCAATACCAATCTCAATTGCTGCCAAGAACTCATTATATGCATGTCTAATGCATCCCAAGTTAGCTTTGAAAATTTTAGAATATTTTGGTTTTGGGACAGCTTGGTGCCCCAATCTTTGAACCCAATTTTTACCTAGTTTCTATCATAATTTGGTGAGTTGTTCTTCATGAAAATTGTTCATTTAGGTCTTAAATTTATTTTCCTTTTTGAATCGCCTAATTTGGAGCTGTGTAGCTCAAGTTATGCCCAAAACACCACTACTATTCACGTCACTGTTCATGCTGCAGATTTTGTTCTGGCATATTCATCGATCCAATTTCGTTCAGCAATTTGGCCAAGTTAAATCCATAATTTGGTCTAATGTTCTTCATATGAAATGTTCTACTATGTCTTACGTTTCCATCAGTTTAAGAATCGCCTATATCGTAGTTTTCTAGAGAGAGTTATAGCCTTGCAAATTTTACAGTTCATTTGGTCAATTTTAGGTGCCCATATTCTGGCAGATTCGGTGACCCGAATTCGTTTTGCAATTTAATTGAGTTAAGTTCATAATTTGACCTAACATTCTTCATATGAAATATTCTAATATGTCTTAGGTTTCCATCGGTTTAAGAATCGCCTAAATTAGAGTTTTCTAGAGAGAGTTATAGCCTTGCAAAGTTTACTGTTCATTTGGTCAATTTTAGGTGCCCAGATTCTAGCAGATTCGGTGACCCGAATTCGTTTCGCAATTTGATTGAGTTAAGCTTATAATTTGGCCTAACATTCTTCATATGAAATATTCTACTATGTCTTAGGTTTCCATCGGTTCAAGAATCACCTAAATCAGAGTTTTCTAGAGAGAGTTATAGCCATTGAAACTTTACTGCTCATATGGCAATTCTGCAGTTTTGCAGATTCAGTAACTCAATTTTTCTCAATAATTTGATTGAGTTAATGGCACAATTTGGGTTTGTGTTCTTCATTAAAGTTTTAGGTGTATATCTCATCTAACTACTGGTAAAATTTCAGGTCATTTTGACCTGCCTAGCTCGAGTTATGACCCAAACACGATTACTGTTCATGTGTACTGTTCATACTGCAGTTTTTCAAGTTTGGTCAGTTTGTTCACTAGGTTTTGGTCACTTTTTGGGCATACTTCCTAAATGAAAATTGTGTCATTTAGTGCCTATTTTCAGTCCCAATTGGTCCCATACCAATTGGACTTGTAAAATTTGATTTTTGGTCCCTCAAAGTTGACTTTTGTTCATGCTTCATACCCAATCCGAATTTGGCTTTGATTTAAACACTTCTCACACACTTAATTAGGTCACAAATGGCCATTTCTTTCCTTAAACTATGTCAAAGACATCATTTAGGACTTCTTCACATTTTTGGTCTCTAAACCCTAATGTTCAAAATCCTAATTTTTCTCCCATTTTGTAACACCCTCCCTGTAGCAACTCCGAACATTCTACTGTTCCAGTGACCAGTGTCGGTCCGGACAGCTAGAACGTCTGAAAAAAAAAATATATATATTTAAACTAAAAGTGAGGAACCATAATTAACTCAAATATTAATAAGAAAAATTTAGCAAAAATTTTAGAAATAAAATACAACCAAGTTAAATGAGTCGGTGCCCTAGCGATGGGTAACCTAGTGAGAAGTTGCCGTTCTCGCAACTAGGAGCCCTAGACCCAGGGAAAAAAATATAAAATAATTTTTGAGACTCCAGAGAAGGGTTATTGAGGTTCTTATGGCATTAGAATGCCAAGAAAATACTTAGAAAAATTTTTCAATCGGTACAAACAATTTTGGCCCGTCAAGCCAAACGGAGGGCATTTTGGTCATTTCGTCTTCAGAGATGATGTTTGACCAACTTGTCCAGTTAAATAAATAATTTATATAACATAAAATATGACTAAATGTTGTTAAAAATTTAATTGAAATTAATTAGATAAGAAATGGAAAGAAAATGAGATTTATTACCTCATGTTTATGTAAGCATGAGGTAATTAAAAAGGGATGGCCAATCAAATTAAAGGAAGACATTTATAATAATAAATTGGGCAGAAAAAGAGACAATTCTAGAAAAAATTCTGCAGCTACTCATCTTCCCAAAAGAGACGCCCCACACTCCTCCTTTCCCTCCTCCATTTTCATGCTTGCAAAGCTTGAATTCCTTAGTCTTTTCTCAATAAAACCCTAACCTAGCAACATAAAAATTTGTTCTTACATCCTAGTGAAGCTTTTGGGAGCAAAAAGAACTAAAAAGAAAGAGTTCTTGCAAGCTTTGGATTAGCTCCCTAAGAGGTTAGTGACCTAAACCTTGAATTTCACTTTAATTTCATGTTTAAGAACTGTAAATATGTGTAAATGACAAAGAAATTTGATGAAACACCATTGGTATGCTAACCCTAAATTTTGGCAGCCATGGTTAGGGTAATATGGTGATGATTTTTGGGGAGTTAACATGCTAGTATGGCCGCCCTTAATGAGTATCTCATAAGGGAATTGATAAATGCAATGATAATGCATGGTTTTGAAATGTTGAGTTAGGGTTTGGGTTGAGGAATGAGACTTTGATCATGTGATGATGGAATTAGGCTTTAAGGGTCAATTAGTGACCATTTGGTTTGGTTTGAATAAAAAATGAAGTGAATTGGGTTGTGGGAATTGAGATTAGTGTGGCTGCCCTAGGTAACCTGCAGAATTGGACATGAGTCCAGCAGGTTTGGGCAGCCATCACTTGAAATATAGAGGTCCAATTGGTGCAAAGTCAATTGGACATGAAACTAGACACATAATGGCATAACTTTGGTAAAGAAACCATGCCCAGAATACCAAACCAACTTAACCAAAAGTTTTCCCTAATCCAGGTGACCTGCAATCTGCCTGGGCAAAATGACCAAATAAACAGTGTTTGGTCATTTGGCCATAACTCAATGTAGAAAGGTCCAATTGACCTAAAATTTTACCAACAACAAGGTGACATATAGACCAACAACTTTCATGAAGAAACCTGACCCAAATTATGATCATAACCTAGTCAGATTTCCAACCAAACTTGAGTTACCAAATCTGGCAGAAACAGATTTGCCCAGAATTTTGGAATCTGTCCAATCCGGCCAGTTATGGTTTTTAGGCCATAACTTGAGATACAAAACTCAAAATAGAGTGATTCAAAAAACAAAATTCAACTAGACAAAATGAGGAACAACTTTCATGTTGAGCATTTTTCCAAATTCCCACTGCAAAAATGACTAATGGAACAGTAAACCCAAAGCTTGAAAACTGAAAATTTTGTCCAATTCACATTAAACTTAGAGATGGTATTGGCAACCAATACCAACAAGTTTAAAATGCAAAATGTAGTATGTTGATGATATTTAAACTAATTTACCTATTGTCAATGCAAAAGTCAACATTTTGGTTGACCAATGAAATGAATAGTAATCATAAAAATTCAATTTCAAAGAATTACATAAATGAAAGTGTTAAATGCCCTAGTAGGCCTAATGTGATTGGTTTGGATAGGTTGGCATGCCAATAGGGTTCTATTAGCAGTACTGCATATGGCTTCATGCCATTCTGTATTTCATGGCTTCCCATGCCATTCTGTGACATAATAGCCTTTGGCTATGATATTGAGTTGTTATACTCGGGTTTAATCCCCGATAATTATCACAGCTTATTAGCTGTTCTGTACACATGTTTTCATTTTATTTTATTTTATTTTATTTTATTTTATATTGTCACCACTAAGCAGAATTGCTTAGCGCGTCGCTTTTGCCACGCGCAGGTACTGGAGACATAGCTAGGGAGTCCAGCAGGCCTCATACAGGGTGAGCCTTCATATCTGCACTCAGAGTTCAGAGTCACCTCACATTACAGTGCATTTGGTAGGACATTAGGCCATTTTGATATTTTGATATTTTGATAATTTGTATTTGTAACCTTCTATAATGTATATTATAAATTCATGTAATTATGCTTTTGATGTAAGTATCTATGGAATATGTTCAGTAATAAATTGAGCATTTTTCATTAAGTTGATTGTGTTTTGAATTGAATTGAATTTTTGAGATACTGAAGTGAATTGAGAAATTATTGAGAATATGTTGGAGGTTGATTAAGAACAATATGATGATATTATTGGAAGTGTTTTTAACAGGTTCAGAAGAATTGTTTTTCAAATTTATAACCGGCACTCTGCCGGATTTTCTATAAAATTTGTGAAAAATTTAGATTTATCAAAAATTATAAATAAATGAATTAAAAAGGATTAATTGAAATTGAAACATGAATTGGTGTTCTGACACACTGAGTGGCATAACTTGCTCGGCTACACTGTAGACGGCTAAGGGGTATCACACATTTGGCCAAAACCCTAGTTTAGGTTCCATATATGTTTTCTTTCACTTTCTTATGAAATTTCATCATAAATTAACTTCATTCCAAGCTTATACAACTAATCTAACATGAAAAGAAAATTACCTCTTGTTGATTTCTTTCCAACTTCACTTTTCTTCCAATTCTTGTTCTCCTTACTTTTAATCTCTCAATCAAAGATCTCTTTGATGTTTTCTTTTGGTGGGCTATGGAATTTATGAAGGGTGTCGACACCATATTTTGGCCGATCCCCAGAATCAATAAACTCTGAAGCCGATCCCCAACCCAGTTTTCTAATCAGCCACTCACATTTCCGATCTCTCCTCAGAAGAATCGAATAAATACCTAGTCCTCATATCATATAGAGTTCCCACCGATCTCTCAAGCTAATTGCCAAGTCCCCTGATCAGCTAATTATATTTCCGATCTCACTTGCCAAACGAGATTGAATCCTCTTACCACCAGTCTTATTGCCGATCTCTCTTTTAAAAATTTGAGAATGATAAAGGTTTCGACTCGGTTTATAGATGATCCCGATCTTAAGTGTTCGAAGCCAAATTTTTAATTTTAATTAAGTCCCGTTTCGTAACTGATCTCATGCATTTTGTGTTTTCCAATCTCCTATACTTAGATTAAAAATCATTTTCAGTTGTCATGCTAATATGTTCAAACAATCAAGTGCTTACACAATTTAGAAACTTTTCGATCACAATCAATCATCGAACAAAAGGGGAACTTTCATTTCATTTCATTTCAAATTTATACAAGTCATTCGGCTGGAGGATCACCCCCAACATGATCTACATTCTGCTCATTTCCTCTCTCACCCTCAGCCTCCTCTTCGCTATCCTCACCTTTATCCTCTGGAGCCAGGTTGGCCATCCAGGAGAAGTCCTTCTCAGGATAACGCTTCTTGAGCTCAGCTAGGAGATCTCTATGAGCATTCACATAAGGGTCGGCCACTCCGATCACCATTAATTCTTCTTTCGCCTTGAGCTCCTCAGCAAGATGAGCTAGTTGAGCAACTTCATCAGCTTAGAGAGCCTGAACCCCCTCGAGAACACGATCTTGCTCGGCCAAAACATGAGCTTGCTCGGCACACTTGTCCTCATAAAACTTCATTCGCCCCTCAATTTAAGATATATAGTCTTGAGCGGACGCAAGTTGGGATCGGAGAGAAGACATCTCATGACTCATCCTCTCGACTTCCTTACCCAGGCGATGAGCCTTCTCCCGGACCATGTGCTGGTTCACCAAACACTCCACGTTCAGGCTCATAGATCTGGTCAAGATATCATCAAGGTTATCTGGAGACAGCCTATCCCGATCTTCTCGAAGACAAATGGAGAACGCCAAGACCTTGGCAAAACCAGGGTTCTCTCGAACCGTACGATTTTTCTCCAACGAGTGGATCAGCACTTGGGCACCGCGGGAAAGGGCCCTTACAGGAGGCTGGGAAGGACCCCCTTCCGCACTTGGAGCAACTGGAGGAGGTGGAGGCGGCTCTTCTCGGCGAGGAGGTGATCGAACCACTTCTATGACTGGAGGCCCAGAAGGTTGAGACGAGCCTCCCTGAATTTCCCCGGGCTCATGCCTGGGTGTCTGCATTTCTTCAGCCCGCATCATTTCCCGAACCTTATGGGAGATCTCCCTCTTCCGCTTCCGGCTCTCCTTAGAAGCTTCGCCGCTTGCCATACCTGCACAAAGAAGAGGTCAGTGAGATCGCTAAGGTCCAAAGATCTGAGATATAGAAAATACCGATGCCGAGATCAGAGAGCTAAAGCCCGCGATCTTGACCGGTGACCAGCTGCATAGTCCAATGGTGTAGCTCGGCCGTCACTGCATCCAAACAAGAGAACTTCTCTCTGGATGCCTGATCTTTCAGCTCCATCACCATCAGGCCTTCTTCCCTATTTAGAGTGATGCGCTTCGGAAGTGAGGGGCCCTGGTGCAGCCAGCTGTGAGGGAAGCCCTCAAAGCTGTTCGGAATTTTGCTCCTCAAAATGAAGAAGCGATTCTTCCAATTCATCAGGGAGGAGGGAAGGTCGGTAAACAGCCCGCAATGTGGCTTCGCCTAGAAAAACCAATACTCGTTGTCCTTTCGACGAGTCAATCTATGTAGTTCGGCGAATACCTTAGCTGTAGGACGGAGTCCCTTAGCTCGGCAGAGACCTCGAAAAGCTACCAAGATCCGCCACGAGTTCGGGTGAACTTGAGCGATGCACACTTGGTGATATTTCAAAACATTTTTGAAGAAGTCGTCCAAAGGGAACCGCAGACCGGCCTTTAACTGTTCTTCGTAGACCATGATCATATCGTTCTCCTCGAAGAAGTGATCAGCACGAAGATCGTCGTGACACTTAATCAATTCGTAGGAATCAGGCCGGATGTTGTACTCCTGGCTGAACGACTGAAGGTCGGTTTCTTGCAAGATTGACGGTAGCTAGTCCATGGGAAGATTTTCCCTCCCCGAAGAAGGCCCATGCCTTGATGGCGCTGGTTGTCCCCGTACTGGAGCGGAGACCCTAGGAAGTTCAGGCTGCGCGCTTGGTCCAACCACCTCTACCTCATCGGATGAGCACGAGAACTGAATGGAAGGGGGGCTTACTGCTCTCTGACCCTCGGCACCGCTCATTTGCAAAGGAAACAGAAAGTTTAAACTAAAAGAAAGATCAAAACCTTTACCAGAGCTTGATCGGTGTCGGAGGAAACTTGAGAAAATGGGAGAATTCAGAAGTTGTTTGCGAGAGACTGAAAATGACATAAAGGAGCAACTGGCTAACCTCACCCCTATTTATACTCGTCCGAGCATTTAATGCTCACGATGTTCCAGGTAATGCATTGGATAGCGGGACTCGCCAGCTGTTCTGACACATCTCGCGAATATTCCCAATATTCCATGAAGAGATCGGTTAATTATAGAGTGGCAGATTAAGGTGTTTTGAATTACGGATCGGATAAGTGTCATTCAAATAAAGAATCAGATCGGATAATCACATCAGAGATCGAAAAATAATCAATGTAATAATAATAAAATGATAGTGGTCAAAATGAAATTTTATTTTCGAAAAGGTCAGATTACATCATTTGGGTGATTTTCAGAGATCAGGATTACACAAAAGTTGAATTACATCATTTGGGCGATCTCTAGAGATCGGATTACATTAAAAGGCAAGTTACATTATTTGGTCGATCTCTGGAGACCGGTATCACTTCCTATCTAGCGAAGGCCCATGTCAAAGCCTAGTCTCGTGGCTGAGTTAAAAGATGTGTCTGATCAGGAGACCGGCCGTTGGATAGATGTACAGCTTAGATGGGGGACTATGACTCTCATGAGGATGTAGAGTCATTCCTATTGTCATCGACCAGAACCGAGCTGTAGTTGGGACGCCCAATATGGTGAGGAGCCAAATGAACATCAGCGGGCAATCACCGAGGTTGAAGGGAATGTTAGTAGTCTTCTCGCCTGAAATTGGATTGCCAATTATATTGGCACAGTAATCCGAGATCGGTATGATTGATATTTTCGATCTTAATTGGAAAATTAGTCCAGTTCTCCCACTATCATCAAATAAGGATATCATTACATCCCAATCACCGGGGTCGTAAATTTTCAGTCGGGACACGAAGAAAATGGTCGGAAAAAGATCAAAAGTGGTCACCATGGCCGGAATTGTTACCGGAATAGCTAGAACAAGGAAATGAGGAGAATAGGGGAGAAAGTCAAGTGAAGTAGGGCTTTCCGATTGAAGGTATATATATAGGAAAATTTGAGCATTTATTGCAAGCAGAAAAGAAAGTGGCCGCCTCGAGAATTGAGGGAAATAAATGCTTTGACTGGATCGACCTGATAAAAAGGAAGACTGGTGTGGTAAAGATCGGTAGAAGAGAGCGTGTCAGGAAAGATCGGAAGAGAGGAACCCAGTATGAGATATCGAAAAAGGATCACGTTGAAAAGACCGAAAAAGAGGGGAGGTCGGGAGACAAAGAGAATGAGACAGCTCCTGGCAATTATCGTCACAATCAGAGCCGAGGTAGTTAAAGCATTGCAGGAGAAATCTCAACCGCACGCCCCAGAATCGCCCGCATTTCTGACATGCGCCAGAGTATGTCAGGACAGCGCTGTACATCCTAATCTCCACCGTTGATCTTACTTGTAAGGACGAGCTCGGAGCCCTCAGATCGAAGAAGAAAATGACAAGATCAGCGCCTTTCACTCCCAAAATTTCTGACGCCTGACAAGAGAATTTGGGACCGCTGATTAGAAGAAGAAAATGACAAATATTCTCAAGGGGATCTCACCGTCTGCTCGATCCTCTTTAATTCCTGAGCCTCAGATCATGTCCTTCGAAATCCTGACCCTCCATCTCCCTCAAAATAGATCCTGACCCTTCATGGGGAGCATCCGGTTCCTATAAATACCTGCGTGAAAAACTGTTCAAGGGACGGGCAAAAAAGGAGAAATAGTTATTATAGTGGAAGAACTCTGAAATTTAATTCAGTTCGTTACTCTGCTATTTTTAAGTTTTTGATAAGGAAAAACTTTTGAAACCAGTTTTCCAAAGTGTTTTCTTGCAAAAGGGATTCTTGAAATACTGGAACTCTCCATTTTCAGTTCTTTCATTATCCCGTGACGCCCTTATTTTCAGTTCTTTGTCATCTTTGTTTCCATTCTTATTTCCCAAGCTCAACTTGCTTGTTTAAACTTGACTGCCGTTTAGCAAAGCATCCTTCATTTCTAGGAGAGCTTCAGCCTTCAAGCTAAACAGCTTGTGCCCCTATTACGTTCTGCGATTAGTTTAGTAGATTCGGCTCCTCACAGGTGAGTGTTTATATCTCTGTTTCACTAAAAACTCTTTTTATTTTACGCATTCCCTTTACTTTTATGTTAGTAATCTTCGCTAAGTTTCTATGGTGTAATGAAGGTTATTCTTGAAGTTTACTTTCTTTGTCAACTGGTCCATTCTTTTTGTTAAGCTTTGCTACTTCTAAATGCGAAAGTCCTCATCTCAAGTAGCGTATAAGTAGTTCGGTAAAATGTAGGTAGTCGTGTCTTAAGTGCTTCTTTAAAATAGAAAGCCTGAATAATACGTTAATAAAATAATAGAGTTGTATCACTAGGCTAACATAGAAGGTGATCCAGTATGACGTCATAAAGCAGAATGAAACTAAATTTCGGGTAAATAAAAAGGACGGATTATGTATAAAAAGGTATTGGTAAGGTAATTACATAGGAGATCGGTAAAATTTAGTCCGGCATCCTTTGTCTGGTCACAAGGTATCAATCAGTTAAAAGAAGCCTTATTCTGACCCTCGGCATCTTTGAATGCCGAAACTCTTAGTCTCAGGTTCTTATGATGCGTAGCTGTAATTAAACCTTGAGAGATCGGAAAAGTTCTTACCCGATCCTCGCCCAGAGTTTCCATAAATATTTAATAGAGGTCAGAGGAGAGTTCTTATCCGATCCTTAAACTTAAAAATTTTAACAAATATTTAATAGAGGTCGGAGGAGAGTTCTTATTCGATCCTCAAACTTAAATATTTAATAGAGGTCGGAGGAGAGTTCTTATCCAATCCTCAAACTTAAAAATTTAATAGAGGTCGGAGGAGAGTTCTTATCCGATCCTCAAACTTAAAAATTTTAACAAATATTTAATAGAGGTCGGAGGAGAGTTCTTATCCGATCCTCAAACTTAAAAATTTTAACAAATATTTATAAGGAGGTCGGAGGAAAGTTCTTATTTGATCCTCAAGCCAAAAATTTTAACAAATATTTATAGGAGATCAGAGGAGAGTTCTTATTTGACTTCCAAATTAAATTTTAACAAATACGTAAGATGATCCCCCTGAAATAAAATTAATACGCAACAGCAACTTACTAAGGTTGTCTCATTTACTTATGTATCTGGGTAATCCGGATTAGTGAAAAATCAAACATTCCTTTCAGTCAAAAGGATTAACATTTCCATTCAAGCCCTCCTAACTATGAAGAACGTGAAGTTAAATCTGCTTACCCTCGTTGAGGGACGAGGTGGGGTGCCTAAAACCTTCCCCACTCGTTCATGGACCCCGAACCTAGAATCTCTGTTTTTGAAGTGGTTTCATTTTAACTTGCTTTCACAAATGGTTTTCTTTAATTTCCCTCAAAATTAAAGTGGCGACTCCTCACTTTTCCACTTCGGTGAGTGTTCGTCCAGGCGATCGCAAAACACCTTGCGACAGCTTGGCGACTCCACTGGGGACCTTAACAAACTAAACCCTGGTCTAAAGGTCCGAAAGTAGATTTAATTTTGTGTATAAATCATAGTTAGACGGGCTCACTCCGCAAAATTCTATACATTAATTATTGTTATCTCTGCTAACCATTTTGCTTGTCCTTGCTTGTTTACTTTCCACAGCGCTCTTCGCTTAAAAGAAAAAAAGGAAAAATAAAATCCCCCTGAATTGGGAAGAGGTAAAGGTGTCCCTTCACACACTGAACACTCACACGATGTCCTCACACACTTCATCCCTATACTCGGGCTTTCTTACCCTTTTAGGAAAGTAGGAGGGAGTCATGTAGCGGTACCCGTGGGTTTTACCCCGTTAGTATTCGTGAAGGCTTCTACTCAAATTGAAACTTGTTCTATTCACTGTGATATCCGTGGAATTTTCCCGACAATATCATGGGGGATAGAATGGGGCTCTACTGTTTACAGTAGGGGCAATTTGGGAACCTGTGGCTTTTAGAAAATTAGACCCTGAGCTAAACTCTCACGATAATTGAAAGCCATAGCAAGCTACCATATAGGATAGAACTGTCCAATTAGGTAGCACCTAGCCGGTATTAGGACTTTCCTTTACTTTAAAACAAAAGGGGCATACTTACTCTTACCCTATTCTGTTTATGATATTTTATTCTTATTTTTAAGGGTAATCTTGAATCATACTGTCAAGAAAACCCACACATTTTCCTACTTTGATAAATGTGTAGGTATCACTCTGTCAACAGTATAATTCGAGATTACCTTAATTTATCCTGCTAATAAGTTTTTCCTGCAGGCGTTATCAAAATAAGGTCTGTAAAAGGATAAGCATCATTTTAACATGGCATCATCGGGTCAGTCGGCAGAAGAAGTTCTTAAATCAGAACAAAATGCTAAACCGTGGCCCAAAAATAATTCAGTGCCCCTACAAAATGATACTGGCTCATTACCTCCAATGGACTTGAGCAAGATTGAGGTCAGAATGAATAGTCTCGAGGGTCTGACCGATGGCTGGAAGTCGTTCCTTGATCATGTCAAAGCACAATTTGAGAAGAAATATGGGAGAATTGCAACATTAATGCGAGTTAAAGTTCAAGTCCCGGCACTAAAGGCCATGTTGCCAGTTTGGAACCCTAAGTTTGGAGTATTCTCTTTCAACGATATCGATACTGTTCCCACTATAGAAGAATACCAAGCATTGCTGGAAATTCCTTATACGGTGCAGAATCGGATTTATCTACACCTCAAACATAGGTAGACCTGGAAACAGTTCGCACATGTGTTAGGGATTCCACTAGAAGAAGCAAAGGCGAGAGAAACTGTCAAAGGAAACATGCATGGGTGGTATTGGACTTATCTCAAGAAATGGTTCGACCAATACATCCGAGATGAACAGTGGGAAAAAGCTTCACTGGTGCTCGCTTTAGCAATCTATGGCCTGATTTTGTTCCCCGGACCTTCCGGAATCATACCCTCCGGTGTTGTGGAAATGTTCTGGGCAGTAGAGAAACAGAAGCTCAATCCAGTACTGGCAATACTTGTCAAGACTTTCTTAACCCTCACTTACTGCAAACAGCAAGGCAAGGGGTCCATTAAGTGTTGTTCTCAGTTGTTGCACCTCTGGATCATAGGACATATGTGTCCTGTGGAGACGAAGGGATTAACTTGGTATCTTGACCAGCCTCTCATCGAGAAAATGACCCGATTGGTAATCAGTCCGAAGGATGAGTCGCAGTGGCAAGGACGGATTTTGAGCTTCAATAACCATGACTACTGTTGGAGGAAGTTGTGGACGTCAGGCCAATCCATTTTGGTCGGCACGGGGGGCAATCAATCGGTATCCCTAATTGGAGTGACTGGATATACAAGTTACACTCCGGCCTTAGTAATGAGACAATTTGGCTCGACACAGTTCAGGATCAACGCTGAAGAATACCACCAGAGTTATTTTTACCATGAGCTCGAGGAAGAGGATGGGTTAAAAATAGCTCGCAAATCTTGGGAAAACATCACTCTGATGGAGAGGTCGCCCAAAGGCCCAAGTGCCACGGACGATTATCTTAAATGGAGGGCTGACAGGAACCTAGGACACTTAACTGCAGAATTCGAAGACAGCAACCCTCGCCGAAATACACTATTGGAAGAAGCTAATAATCATCTAGCTGACTCACTACAGAGGGCAAACGCCGAAAACTCGCAACTGCAAGAATAAATAAAGCAGTTAGAAGATCAACAACAGAACCTTAAAAGAAAAGTGAGAAGGCTCAGGGAAGAGGCAAGGGCCGAAAAGATGGATTTCGAAGAGCAAGAGGCACGGTGGGAAAAAGAAAGAAGTTCGCTCCAAGCTGTATTAAAAGAAGTAGAAGCACGGAACAGCAAGCTCCAGGAAAAAATGAAATACCAAGAGATACTCGTAGAAGAGCATAAACGAGAAAATAAAAAGAAGAAGCTTGAACTGAAGGAACAAGCACTGCTCATCAACGATATTCTGAAGGAATGTGCTAAAGAAAGGAAGGAAAAAGAAAGACAAGCTGTTCTCTATCAAGAGCTGAAAGAGAATGTTGACCAGCTAGAGAGGACGATAGCACAGGGAAAACAAGAACTCTTACCTGAATCCGAGTATGCTCTGAAAGTGTTCGACCCTGCCAGACAAGAAGAAAGGTTATATAAGTATCTCAGAAAATGTCATCTCATTATAAAGAACCTCCCTGAGCCTAGGCCATTGTAAAGAATGCTGTATACGAATTATTCAGTTAATAGAATGATTTTTGGGTCATTGTTTAGCAAAATTGTGAATGAATAGTATAACTCCCGTAGGAACCCCCTCGCTAGGGTTATGCGAAAAATTGGATGTGCTATATGGACAGGTATCATAAACGCACATTCAATCCAGTCGTTCACAGTCAGACTATCGAATGATACCATGATCAAATTGAGGCAACCATCCTTCTGCAGATTTCATTTTGGCTCCCAAATGCCACTGTATCCTTTGTCCGAACCAGGACCTTTAGTATCTTACGAAATTCAAAATTCACTAAAAGCTTTTATTTATTTCCCTCACAGAAAATCAAACATTGCTTCAAACAAGGCAAGTCTGACCAAGCACACGGTTCAACCCAAGCGAGTGTACTTAACAAGATCCCGAACAAAGAAGATAATGGAAGATCAGGAACAAGTACAGAACCTACAAGGACAGGTTTCCGAATTGAAGGATCAGGTCTCAGAACTTATGAGACTAATGAGGGAGATGTCCCAAAATAAACCCACTTCAGAACCTAACCTACCATTACCTCCCCCACCACCTACAACAATGGATCCTCACCAAGCTTCAACCTCTTTCACCTTTCAGTCACCTATCCCGGATCCGACAGTCACTGTCAACCCAGCTGCCATAAATAATGACCTACCTTTCTCCCATTACCCAGCCATCTCAAATGCGGACCCATACCCTTCAATAGTAATCCCTCCGGTTCACTCCACCCCTCATTTCCCAGCTGGGGGAGTATCTTTTGCAGTAGGAGGAGAAAGTAAGGCCAGGGAAAACGAGAAGCTGTCTGCTCTAGAGGAAAGATTGAGAGCAATAGAGGGGCTGAACATGTATGGTTCAGTTGATGTGGCGTCACTGAGATTGGTGCCAGATGTGGTGGTGCCACCCAAATTCAAAGTCCCGGATTTCGACAAGTATACTGGGAACTCAGATCCCCACATTCACCTGGCAACCTACATTGCCAAAATGTCTGCCTTAACAGAAGATGACAGGCTTCTCATCCACTTCTTTCATGAGAGCCTCTCAGGAGCAGCCCTGAGATGGTGCATACAGTTGGACAGGAGCAAACTGCGCTCCTGGAAGGATTTAGCTGACGCCTTCTTAAAGCAGTATAAGTTCAACTGCGACGTGGCCCCCACAAGGAGAGATCTCCAAAATTTGGTGCAAAGGGACAGGGAAAGCTTCAAAGAGTATGCCCAAAGATGGAGAGAGAAGGCTGTAGAAGTATATCCTCCGGTGACTGACAATGAACTTTGCTCCCTATTCATCGAAACACTGAAGGCTCCTTACTTCGACCTGATGATTGGGAATACCTCCAACAGCTTCTCTGACATCATCCAAGCCGGTGAAAGGATAGAAGCTAATTTAAGGATGGGACGGCTGCAGGAGTTGACTGAGAACCCTGCAAAGAAGACTGCCAGCTTTGGCAAGAAGAAGGAGGGTGATGTGCATTCCATCACCCGTTAGAATAATTATTCCCCACTCCCTCAAAATAACTACCGGCCATATCCTCCCCCTCAAGGCCAAACAGTCGCGAACATTCCACCTCCTTTCCCAAATTATCCACACCTGCGCTCGCAATACCCACCGCCTACAAATTACCAACCTAGACCTCCCCCTCCACCTACTCAACCCAGACCACCACAAAATAATCCCAGACCACCAAGAAACCCTGATCCACCCCTTCCCCTCCCACTCAATGAAATATACTGATACCTCGTCGGTATAAACCAGATTGTACCAGTTCCCCTAGACCCAATTCAGCCACCATACCCCAGGTGGTATGATGCCACTGCCCGTTGTGAATATCATGGAGGGGCACAAGGGCATTCAACTGATAACTGCGGGGCACTCAGAGGGAGAGTGCACGCTTTAATCCGGAACGGGTGGTTGAAGATTGAGGGAAATGGTTCCCTCCCCAATATTACTTCAAACCCGTTACCCAATCATAATGCGGGCAATGGAGTAAATATGATAGAACCAGATGGAGAGAGGTTGGTACCAGAGGTAGAAGAGCTAATTCCTCACCTTGAGGAAAGTTTTGCCATGTGGAAGCTACTGAGGAGTCGTTGGAAAGCTCTTTCCAGGCCCTCGAATTACAAGAAAGCAAAAATGAAGGGGCTATGGCTATGGTAGCCAAAGTAATGTCAAGAAATGGGTACGAAGAGGGCAAGGGTTTAGGCACCGCATTACAAGCAATCGTTGAACCTATACCGGCTATCCAGAAGATAGGCCGTTGTGGATGTTAGTAGTATGCCCTAGAGCATATCATTTAGTATGTATCTTGTACATATTTTTATTAATAAAAGGCATTTCCACTTTTCCGTTTACATAATATATTTATGTGTAATAGAAAAGGTCCATTGATATTTTGTTAGAAATATTATTCTTAAGTTGTTAAGAATATGAGTGACAATATTTCTAGCACAAAGTAACATAAATAGGTTCACAATCGAGGATACTTCATAATAAGGACATGACTTATCCAGAAAGATTGTATTCATGTTTGTTCCCAAGTTATTTATATGAGATATAAATAAGATGGAATGGTGAGTCTCATGCCATATAACAAACATGATAGGCACTTATAAATGATAAGTAGGCCGAACCAGTGACACTTATGACAAGCACATGGAGTTTACTCTTGTCAATGTTTTGTCATAAATCATATCAGTTAATATAATCTTTAGACCTGAGATAGAACAGTTATCTTGTATATAGGTAGTTTGAGTTTGATACTGCTTTCATACTTGTACTGTGTATGGGTATATGGGCATGTGTTGGCTCCTACTAGTTATATATGGAGGTAGGTGTTGATCAAGATGGAATCTGTTCCTCTAAGTAAATAGAGATAAAATCCTATGTTCATTTAATTGTTCTTGATGTTTCAAGTTCCTAGCCAGGACAGATAGATTTATTCAGAAAAGAGTTTCTGATGAGAAAATCTTTTAATCAAGAACTGAATTAAAAGAGAACATAATATTCATAGCTAATGGAGATTAACATAAACAAAGACTCCACTTGAGTTGGGATTTTGTAACAGAGAGATTCTAGTGCATGGTAACATATGATTATAGGTTCATTTAAGGTAAACCTTATTACTAATTGGGTGGCTATGGCATGCTATGCTAGGTGTTAACCATGGTCTATGAGGTTCATAAAATGATTTAGAGAAATCATTTATGGTAAGAAAGAGTTCTGATGATATTAAGAGTTGATATCATGTCTCATTGCCAATTAGTGATGAGCCTAGTAAGTCACACACATACACAAGTTATCACCTAATTAAATATGATTTAATTAATTAATTAAAGAGTTTAATTGATTAATTAAATAGGTTTGGTTTGCAATTAAATTGCAAAGTCCCTAGCATGACTTGAAACCAAATCTAGATTATTGGATGTATAGTATAAGTTAAATTTATATTTAAAGTGTTTAAATATGAATTTAATTAATGAGAAATTAATTAATAGAGATTAATTAATTAATTTATATTTGATATAAATTAATTATAAGAAGAAAAATAATTATTTTGGGTTAAGAACTCAAAATTAAGACACAGGGGCATTTTGGTCATTTCACAGTGTGACACGTGGCACCATGAGATGGTGACACATGGGATTACACATAAGCTTGCCAAATGTTTTTTAATCATGTAAGATGATTAAAATCAAGATTAAATATAGGTTTGACACTTGGCACAATGTGATTGGGTCACTTAAACCTAGAGCTAATCAAAGGGTGACATGTGGCAAGGGTTTAATGTGTTAACCTAGCTATTTAAGTGTTGTTATGAAAAGAAAGAATAACCAGCAGCCACTCCTCTCCTTTGTCACACCACTTTGAGGGTTTTCATCTATTCTTCTTCATCTCTCATCAATTCAAAGAGATTAGCCATCAATCTCTTGAATTAAGAACACTAGAAAATGTTTCTAGTGTCCTGTTTACATCTTTAATCTCTTAAAAGGCAGAACTTGATTTTCTAATTAATAGAAAAAGCTTTAGAAGCTCTTCAAGGGCTGCCATAGGTGTTCTTGGTGTGGACAAGCTAGAGGACAACATCCGGTGTCCTCAAGACGAATCTCAAAGGCGCGACACGCTGCGATTGCATCAAGAGGTTAGTGTAATCGTTCTTGATTTAATCTAGGGTTCTAAAATTAATCTGATTAATTTTAAAATCTTAAATGGCAAATACAGATCCAAAAACATATTAAAAGAGTTTTAATATGTTGTTTATCATTGAAATCAAATAGATAAAAATAAATCTTGCATGATGCATGTGACCCTAGGTGAAAATTTTTGAATTCAATGGTATAAACTTGTGTTTTTCACGCTTCCGTTCCTTCAATTGGTATCAGAGCCACTATATTTGCCATTTAGATTGATGATTATATGATTTAATTGTGTGTTTGATCATGAGATCAAATGTTCATTGCTGGTTGCAAAGCAAGTTGGCGGCATACTTGAAAAAACACCATCAATGGTGCGCATGGTTTGGCTTCCATGGGTGGTTTAAGGTTTGGCTTTTAATTCTGCAATTGTTGTATGATCTAAGGCCTATTCTTTGACTAATTAAAGTGTTTAATTAGTAGTTTTTATCACACAATTAAATTATGATTCAAATCAGATTTTTAAAAATTGTTTGAATGTGATTCAAATCTGAATTTTAAAAGTTGTTTGAATGTGATTCAAATCTGAACTTTTAAAGTTGTTTGAATCATACTTAAATCTGATTTTTTAAAATTGATTGAATAAAATTCAGATCTGATTTTTTTAAAAATATTTGAATGTGATTCAAATCTGTTTTTTTTTTAAATGTTTGAATGTGATTCAAATCTGAATTTTTAAATTTGTTTGAATGAGATTCAAATCTGAATTTTTAAATTTATTTGAATCATATTCAAATCTGGATTTTTAAGTTGAATATGAGATATTCAATTTAATTTAAGTATGTATGTTTTATTTAATTGTTAAATAGTGATATGCATGATGGATGATCATGGACTATAAAAGACCAATGTGATTGGATTTATTTCTTTTATGTTTCTTTGGGATTGTAAATTAATTAATTTATTTTAATTTATTTTGGGCATGTATTATTAAGTTCGTAATAATTTTTGGGTTGTAATTTCATTTATTTAAGTTCTTGTAAATTCGCCTTGGTATGCCAAGGATTACTATATAATATTGGATTGCAAGAAGTTCAAGAAGGTCAAGAGCATTGCTGGGACCAGTGGGAGGAATTCAAGATCAAGTGTTGATTATGTACTCCTTCAACAACTCTTGTAAAATGAATGAATGAAATGCACCTAGGAATGCCCTGATTCAATTCTTGGTGGCTCATAATTGAATCCCTTAGAAAGTCCATGATCATACCATATTTACTGCTTATCCATGAATGCATGAGATGTATGGGAATGTATGCAATTATATGATATATGCATGCTAAATGGATAATGTGCAAAGTGAGACCTTAATAGTAAATAGAATGACCATAAAATCTTCCAAACAAATGATTAAGTTGGAAATGCTATAATTAAAGTAATTATAACATAGGCCCTCCATTGGGGCAATTATTTTAAGAAATTTTAAATAGTTGCATAAGATGTAATTTATTTAAGAGATTTTCTTAAGAATAATTGTTAAGCATGAGATGTTGTAAATATGTAAATGGTTTAGTGGCCAATATTGGATGTACCTGAGGACATTAAAATTATTTGCATAATTACTGGCTCAATGGGAACAACTTAACTAATGCAAGATAAGTCAATAATGGATGTACCTGAGATTTTGAGCATTAGGGGCTAGGTAAAGGATTGAACCTCACATGAGATGTGATGGGCAAAGAGTTGCTCACTTATAGTTTATTGTAATTCCAATAATGGATGTACCTGAGGATGATCAATAGAATTATAAGAATTCAATCACCCACTAGAAATCCATCCAACTAGGATTTCCGTTTTCTACTTTGGAAGTGTAGGATTCGCTAAGTTAGTGGGAGGACCAATTTGATTAAAAGACCATAATCATTTTGGTTAATTACATGATACATTTACTAATTAATCTGGTTATTTTCTGCAGTTAATTTTCTGATAAAAATGAGCGCAAAACAACCACCACCATCCCATATCCTTGCAAGCATACTTGATCACAATAGGTTGACAGGACCTAATCTGTCTGATTGGCTAAGAAATTTGAAACTTGTCCTGAACCTTGAACATATAGGATATGTTCTAGATTCAAATGTTCCTGGTCCCTTACCTCCAGAGGCCACACAAGAGGAACATGATACTTTGGACAAGTGGAAGGAGCATGATATGAGAGCTAAGTGTTACATGCTTGCTTCCATGAGTAATGAGTTACAGAAGCAACATGAGAACATGCATAGTGCGAGTGAGATCCTCCTTCACCTACAAGAGTTGTATGGTGAGCACAGCAGGAATGCTAGGTATGAGATATCTAGACAGCTATTCCGTATGAGGATGTCTGAGGGACAGAATGTTGGGGATCATTTACAAAAGATGATTAGTCTGATTGATCTGTTGTAACTTCTTGACTTCAACATGGATTTCCAACTACAGACAGATTTGATCCTTCAGTCCCTTCCTGAGTCTTTTGGGAATTTTGTGACAAATTTCCATATGACTAAACAGGAATGCACCTTAGCTGGTTTACTCAACATGCTGGTTATTGCCCAAAAGAATATGCCAGGCAATAAAGGAAAAAAGAGGTAGCTTTGGTTGCATGTTCTTCTACTGGAAAGTCCAACAAGAAGAAGGGCAATAAGAAAAAGAAATCTCAGATTCCTGGTCCTTCCAAGAAAATAGCTAAACAGAAAGGGAAGACCAAAGCTGACAAAGGCAAAGGAAAGTGTTTCCATTGCCAACAGGAAAGTGTTTCCATTGCCAGTAAGAAAGTGTTTCCATTGGCCAGAGTATAGCAATCTAAATGAATACAATGCCATGGTGAAAACCAACTCAAGTTCAAAATATATTTGGCACTTAAGGTTATGTCATGTTGCAGAAGATAGGATTGCAAAACTGGAGAAAATGGGGATTCTATCCTCATTGGGCTCTGAGCCTACTCCAACTTGTGAATCTTGCCTTCAGGGCAAAATGACTAGATCACCCTTTGTTGGACAGGAGCTAAGAGCTGAAAATATTTTGGAGCTAATACATAGTGATGTATGTGGTCCATTTAAAGAAATGGCTAGAGGGGGTTTTCATTATTTTATTACCTTTACTGATGATAAATCAAGGTTTGGGTATTTGTATTTGATGAAATACAAACATGAATCTTTTGAAAAGTTCAAAGAATTTAAATCTGAAGTAGAAAATCAAACAGAAAGAATATTAAAGCTCTTCGATCGATCGTGGAGGTGAATATTTGAGTACTGAATTTGATGAATACTTGAGAGAGCATGGCATTGTTTCTCAGCTGACTCCTCCAGGAATGCCACAGCTGAATGGTGTATCTGAAAGGAGAAATCGTACCCTATTGGATATGGTACGTAGTATGATGAGCTATACTGATATGCCAATCTCCTTTTGGGGATTTGCATTAGAATCAGCTTTGTGTATTCTGAATAGGATTCCATCAAAATCAGTTTCTTCCACACCTTATGAGATATGGCATGGAAGAAAACCAAGTCTTAAGCATGTTAAGATTTGGGGTTGTCCAGCTTATATCAAAAAGCTGAACACTGATAAATTGGAGACCAGATCAGAAAAGGTCGATTTGTTGGATATCCAAAAGATAGTTTTGGATATTATTTTTATTTGCCTACTTCACAAAAGGTTGTGATAAGTAGAGATTCCACATTTCTTGAACAACAGTTTGTTCAAGAAGGAGGCAAAGGAAGGCAAATAGAGTTAGAATTGGAGAATTCTGACCAACCAACAGATCAGATGGATATAGATCCATCTAGTCAACCAATACCCGTTGATGAAACATCTACAGCTGTTCCTCGTAGAACAACCAGGGTATCTCACCCACCAGTGAGATATAGTTTTCTTCATGAAGAAGAACAAGAGTTGTCTACTCATGAACAAGTAGATCATGGAGATGATCCACTTACCTATGAAGAAGCTATATCAGATATAGACTCTTCAAAATGGATTGATGCTATGAAATCCGAGATTGATTCCATGTATAAGAATCAAGTTTGGGATCTTGTTGACCCACCTGAAGGTATTATACCTATAGGGAATAAATGGGTTTTCAAGAAGAAAATTGGTTCTGATGGAAAGGTAGAGACCTATAAGGCAAGGCTAGTAGCGAAAGGGTTTCGCCAAAGGCAAGGAATCGACTATGAGGAGACTTTCTAGCCTGTTGCCATGCTTAAATCAATTAGGATTTTATTAGCAATAGCTGCATACTATGATTATGAGATTTGGCAGATGGATGTCAAAACAGCTTTTCTCAATGGATACATTGAAGAAAACATTTTCATGGAACAACCAAGGGGATTTGAATCCCAAGATGGTTCCAAGGTATGCAAGCTAAAGCGATCCATTTATGGGTTGAAACAAGCTTCGAGGAGTTGGAACATCCGTTTTGATGAAGCTATTAAATCCTTTGGTTTTATCAAAAATGAAGATGAACCATTTGTATATAAGAAGGTTAGTGACAGTGCTTTCACTTTCCTTGTCTTATATGTAGATGACATACTGTTGATGGGTAATGACACAGGTATGTTGACGACTATAAAGGTATGGTTGTCAAATACATTCTCCATGAAAGACTTAGGGGAGGCAACCTATATTCTTGGGATTCGCATCTATAGAGATAGAGCGAAAAGAATAATTGGTTTATCCCAAAGTCTATACTTGGAAAAGGTGTTAAAGAGGTTTAACATGCTTGATTCCAAGAGAGGATTGTTACCAGTGAGACATGGTATCCATCTTTCTAAAGAGATGTCTCCAAAGACAACTGAAGAAAGAGATAAGATGGCCAGGATTCCATATGCTTCGGCTATTGGAAGTTTAATGTATGCAATGTTGTGTACTAGGCCGGATATCGCATATGCTGTTAGTTTGACTAGCAGGTATCAATCCAATCCAGGTTTGGAACAGTGGATAGTTGTCAAGAATATCCTTAAGTACTTGAGAAGAACTAAGGATTTATTCTTGATTTATGGAGGTGGAGACTTGCAATTGGATGGCTATACTGATTCTGATTTCCAATCAGATATCGATGATAGAAAGTCTACCTCTGGATATGTGTTCATTTGTAATGGAGGTGCAGTCAGTTGGAAGAGTTCCAAACAGAGCACGACTGCAGATTCCACTACAGAGGCTGAGTATATTCTTTGCATCGATGTCGCAAACGGTCGCTTTGGATAAAGAAGTTTGTGACAGAACTTACAGTAGTTCCTTCCATTGAGTCAACAGTTCCACTACACTGTGACAACAATGGAGCAGTCATACAGGCTAAGGAACTAAGGTCTCACCCAAAATCCAAACACATAGAAAGGCACTACCACATTATTAGATATATAGTTGGGCAAGGCGATATAGCCATGCAGAAAAATAACATCAGCTGAAAAATCCAGCTGATCCATTCACTAAGCCTATGTCACAGACTCAGTTAGACCGACATCTTGAGAAGATGGGTCTAAGATATTGTAATGAATGGCTCTAGTGCTAGTGGGAGATTGTTAGTAGTATGCCCTAGAGCATATCATTTAGTATGTATCTTGTACATATTTTTATTAATAAAAGGCATTTCCACTTTTCCGTTTACATAATATATTTATGTGTAATAGAAAAGGTCCATTGATATTTTGTTAGAAATATTATTCTTAAGTTGTTAAGAATATGAGTGACAATATTTCTAGCACAAAGTATCATAAATAGGTTCACAATCGAGGATACTTCATAATAAGGACATGACTTATCCAGAAAGATTGTATTCATGTTTGTTCCCAAGTTATTTATATGAGATATAAATAAGATGGAATGGTGAGTCTCATGCCATATAAATTGCAAAGTCCCTAGCATGACTTGAAACCAAATCTAGATTATTGGATGTATAGTATAAGTTAAATTTATATTTAAAGTGTTTAAATATGAATTTAATTAATGAGAAATTAATTAATAGAGATTAATTAATTAATTTATATTTGATATAAATTAATTAGAAGAAGAAAAATAATTATTTTGGGTTAAGAACTCAAAATTAAGACACAGGGGCATTTTGGTCATTTCACAGTGTGACACGTGGCACCATGAGATGGTGACACATGGGATTACACATAAGCTTGCCAAATGTTTTTTAATCATGTAAGATGATTAAAATCAAGATTAAATATAGGTTTGACACTTGGCACAATGTGATTGGGTCACTTAAACCTAGAGCTAATCAAAGGGTGACATGTGGCAAGGGTTTAATGTGTTAACCTAGCTATTTAAGTGTTGTTATGAAAAGAAAAAATAACCAGCAGCCACTCCTCTCCTTTGTCACGCCACTTTGAGGGTTTTCATCTATTCTTCTTCATCTCTCATCAATTCAAAGAGATTAGCCATCAATCTATTGAATTAAGAACACTAGAAAATGTTTCTAGTGTCCTGTTTACATCTTTAATCTCTTAAAAGGCAGAACTTGATTTTCTAATTAATAGAAAAAGCTTTAGAAGCTCTTCAAGGGCTGCCATAGGTGTTCTTGGTGTGGACAAGCTAGAGGGACAACATCTGGTGTCCTGAAGACGAATCTCAAAGGCGCAGACACGCTGCAGTGCATCAAGAGGTTAGTGTAATCGTTCTTGATTTAATCTAGGGTTCTAAATTAATCTGATTAATTTTAAAACTTAAATGGCAAATACAGATCCAAAAACATATTAAAAGAGTTTTAATATGTTGTTTATCATTGAAATCGAATAGATAAAAATAAATCTTGCATGATGCATGTGACCCTAGGTGAAAATTTTTGAATTCAATGGTATAAACTTGTGTTTTTCACGCTTTCATTCCTTCAGTGGATTGGGTTATGAGGAGGACGCCCTTATGGATGGGCGATTCTGGATGAGGAATAGGCTTCGGGATCAGAGATTTGACCAGAAAATCGGGAAAATGAAACTAGTCCCGAGAATCACAGAGGTCTTTACTAAACCGGTCATCGAAAATCCGACAGAGGTTGAAGAATCACCTGATGAACCATCCATTGACATCATCCACCTAGATTCCTTGTATAAGGCTCTGGTCTCGCCAATAGCTGAGGGGCAAGAGTTGGATAACTGGACCGCAGAGGACATCTCTATACTTGATTTCAAGTAAAGTACCTTTGATTATCTACACTTGATCATTTTGTCCATGGTGGCAAGTGTAACATTGTAAATGGACCCTTTTCTTATGTCATAAATTTTTAATGAATTAATAGCGCATTTATTTCCAATTCTTTTCTCCATTTGAATTCCATCCTTATAATTTATTCTATTTTTGTTCATTCAGGACCATTCATCAATTAACACCTAATAATTCAATAGATTCGGAAATTCCTCTGGTTAATTTTGAAATCCCCATAACTGCCATTACTTCAAGTGATTCTGAGGTGGAGCTCATAGAAGAAAGCGATGAAAGGGATGAACCTTCCCTAATGCCTTGTGGCGACGAAACATGCACCATAAACTTAGGCACGGAAGAAGTGAAGAGGGAACTTAAGGTTGTAGAGAGTGAGGAATTGGAAGATATGATTAGTTTGCTCAGGGAATTCTTGGATGTATTTTCCTGGAGCTATGATGATATGGTTGGTCTGGACCCCCAGATAGTGACACACAAAATTCCCCTTATTCCAGGGACAATCCCGGTAAAGCAGAAGCTAAGAAGAATGAATCCTGACACACTGCTCAAAGTTAGGGATGAGGTCAAAAAACAGTATGATGCTGGGTTCCTGGAAGTAGTCAAGTATCCCCAATGGATAGCTAACGTTGTCCCGGTAATGAAGAAGGATGGGAGAGTTAGGGTGTGCATTGATTACAGGGTTCTCAATAAAGCAAGCTTGAAAGATGATTTCCCTCTCCCCCACATTGATGTGTTAGTAGACAATGCTGCGGGATTAGGTAGGTGTTCGTGTATTGATGGGGCATCAGGGTACAATCAAATCCCAATGGATGGGGAAGACAAGGAGAAGACAACTTTTATCACTCAATGGGGAGTATTTTGCTATCGGGTCATGCCTTTCGGGTTAAAGAATGCTGGCGCCACTTACCAACGCGTTATGGTCACATTATTCCACGATATGATGCATAAAGAGGTGGAAGTGTATGTGGATGATATGATCATTAAATCAAAGGGGGAAGAGAGCCACGTGCAGGTGATGAGAAGGGTATTCGAGAGGCTCAGGAAATTTCAGCTGAAACTGAACCCTGCCAAGTGCATATTCGGAGCTAAATCTGGAAAATTGTTGGGATTCATAGTGAGTGAAAAGGGAATTGAAGTTGATCCGGACAAAGTTCGAGCCATTCAAGAGATGCCATCCCCAAAAACAGAAAAGGAGGTACGCAGTTTCTTGGGGAAGTTGAACTACATATCAAGGTTTATCTCCAATCTCACCGCTAAGGCTGAGCCTATCTTTAGACTACTCCGAAAGAATAACACCCCTCAATGGGATTCAGTTTGCCAAGAGGCTTTTGAGAAAATCAAGCAGTACTTGTCCAACCCACCAGTATTGGTTCCACCAGTGGCGGGAAGGCCTCTGATCCTGTATATGGCAGTCCAGCAAAACTCAATGGGATGTGTTTTGGGGCAACACGATGATACCGGCCGGAAGGAAAGAGCGATTTATTACCTGAGCAAAAAGTTCAATGATTGTGAGTCAAGGTATTCTTTCCTAGAGAAAACTTGCTGTGCACTAGCTTGGACAGCGAATCGCCTCAAGCACTACATGTTGAATCACAAGACATGGCTCATTTCCAGAATGGATCCCATCAAGTATGTATTCGAAAGCCCATTCGTGCCAGGAAGGATAGCCAAGTGGCAAGTCATACTCTCCCAGTATGACATTGTCTATATGACCCGGAAAGCAGTGAAGGGTAGCGTGATCGCTGATCTCCTTGCAGAAAACCCTATCCAGGATTATGAAGCTCTGGATTTTGAGTTCCCTGATGAGCATATTAATGTAGTAGACTGCGAAGAAGAAAAACCAGCTGATGTTTGGGAAATGTATTTCGACGGAGCTGTCAATTTATCTGGTAATGGAATCGGAGCTGTATTGGTATCCCCGGATGGGAAACACTTTCCGATAGCTATGAAGTTGAGATTTGACTGCACTAACAACATCGCGGAATATGAAGCTTGCGTAATGGGTCTACAAGCTGCTATCGAAATGAAAATCAGAAAGTTGGAGGTGTATGGAGACTCAACTATAATCATTTACCAAGTCAAGGGAGAATGGCAAACTAAGGATCCGAAGCTAATCCCATATCAGAAGTACTTACTGGACCTAATTAAGAAATTCGAAGAAATCTCTTTTACTCACCTTAGTCGAGACAAAAATCAATTTGCGGATGCCTTAGCCACCCTGGCTATTATGGCTCAAATGGAAGAAGGGCAAACGACTCAGGTGTTAAAAATTAAAGCAAGAAGTGAGCCAGCATACTGCTTCATGATTGAAGAAGAACCTGATGGTAAACCTTGGTACCATGACATCTTGCTTTATATCAGAACCAAAGAATTCCCTCCAGGGGCGAGCAAGAATGAAAGGAGAATGATTCGGAGATTAGCATTGGGATACTTCCCCAGTGGAGAAATCCTATACAAAAGGGGCTCCAACGGCGAATTGTTGAGATGTGTGGATGCAAAGGAGGTGAAGAAAATCCTTTTCGAGACTCATGAAGGGAACCGTGCCACCCATGCTAATGGACATATGATGCCTAAGCAAATCATGCGACGGGGATATTTTTGGACCACCATGGAAAAGGACTGCATCGAATATTTCCGAAAGTGCCATAAGTGTCAAATATACGCGGATCCGATAAATGTTTCGCGTCACCAACTGTTCAATCTCGTTTCACCATGGCCTTTCGCAATGTGGGGCATCGATGTGATTGGTCCCATCAACCCTAAGGCGTCCAATGGGCATAGATTTACCCTGGTAGCTATCGATTATTTCTCTAAATGGGTTGAAGCGACATCATATGCTCATATCACGCAGAACACATTTCTCAAATTCCTCAGAAATTATATTATCTGCCGGCACGGTCTCCCCAATGAAATCGTCACTGACAACGCCAAGAACTTGAATGGCCCAAAGATCCAGAAGTTATGTGACAAATACAAGATTTGACATCTCAATTCCTCCCCATACTGTCCCCAGATGAATGGAGCAGTGGAAGCTGCAAATAAAAATCTCAAGAGGATAATTCGGAAAATGACGGTCACATATAGGGATTGGCATGATATGCTTCCCTACGCTCTTCACGCATACCGGACTTCTGTAAGGACCTCAACTGGTGCAACTCCTTATTCGTTGGTTTATGGGATGGAGGCTGTATTACCCATTGAGGTGGAGATTCCTTCTCTAAGAATTCTAAAAGAATCGGGGATAGATGAGTCAGAATGGATCCTGTCAAGTTTGGACCAATTAAACCTGCTAGATGAGAAGAGACTGGCAGCAGCATGTCACGGGCAGTTGTACCAAAGAAGAATGGCCAGAGCATTTGACAAAAATGTTTGCCCTCGCGAATTTCAACCTGGGGACCTAGTTCTGAAGAAAGTTCTCCCGAATCAAAATGATCCCCGGGGTAAATGGTCACCAACCTACGAGGGACACTATGTGGTTAAGAAAGCATTTTCTGGTGGTGCCTTAATTTTGACCCACATGGACGGTGAAGAATTTCCAAGGCTTGTGAACACTAACACCGTCAAGAGATACTATGCCTGAAAGAAAAAAAAAAATAGGGGTGAAAACTCGAAAGGGCGCTCCTAGCAAAATGAGTGAAAGAAGGCGAAAACCCTCGAGGGGCGCTTTCTGCAAAATAAGTGAAGGACGAAAACCCGAAAGGGTGTCCTGAAAAAGCGAGCTAAGAAAAAAAATAATAAAAATAAAAATAAAAATAAAAATCTAGGGGTGAAAACCCGAAAGGGCATCCCAAGAACCAAAAGGGAGAAATAAGGAACGGGGCAATGAAACCGAGGATGGAAATAAGTCGTCGTGGCACGAGGCTTCAGAGCACTTGAAATAATGGCAGTTAAAAGACTTCAAAGCTAACCACAAGGAATATGTGAGATCTATCCTTGTACCCTTCTCCTTTGACACTGTACCTTTGTTTCCTAGAACCATAATAAAATCATATTTTTCTATCTATTTGCTTTTATCTTTCCTTCTTTAACATAGTCCTTCTTTAATCTTTTTACCTGATGCGCTATTAATCATTTAAAATTTTGCTATAAGGTTTGGATTTGAAATTGATAATCTCACGTACTTTACTATGAGATTTGCAGGGAATGGCCTAAAAAAAAACTAGAGGTGAAAACCTGGAAGGGCGCTTCTAGTCAAATGGACGGAAAGTGAAAACCCGCAAGGGCGCTTTTCGAAAAATAAGGAGAAAGTCAAGAACAGAAAGGGGCATCCGAAGAAATAAGGTCATAGGCCAAGTCTTCTAACTCGTCCTCCATTAATCATCGGCTTTTGGGATCCTGTTAAGTACACTTCATCAGGGAAGAACTTCTTGTGTCGAGATTAGGCTTGCTTTGTAAGTTGATTTTAATTTTTCAGCATTTTAAATTTCCTGTTATCAACCTCTGGTTCCTTGATCTAAGTTGATTTTAATTTCCTGCATTTAAATTTCCTGTTATCAACCTTTGGTTCCTTGATCTAAGTTGATTTTAATTTCCTGCATTTAAATTTCCTGTTATCAACCTCTGGTTCCTTGATCTAAGTTGATTTTAATTTCCTGCATTTAAATTTCCAGTTATCAACCTCTGGTTCCTTGATCTAAGTTGATTTTAATTTCCTGCATTTAAATTTCCTGTTATCAACCTCTAGTTCCTTGATCTAAGTTGATTTTTATTTTGTAACATTTTAATTCCCTGTGACCAACCTCAAGGTTTCGACCCAAGTAAGTTTTAACCTCCGGACTTTATTTTCAAATTTCAAATTTTAAATCATCCAAAATTTGGATCTGAATCTTTACATAATTCCTACAGGGGAAATTTTTTCCCTTCAATGGAAATTATGTAAAGAGAGGTAGCTGTCGACACCATATTTGGGCCGATCCCCAGAATCAATAAACTCTAAAGCCGATCCCCAACCCAGTTTTTTAATCAGCCACTCACATTTCCGATCTCTTCTCAGAAGAATCAAATAAATACCAAGTCCTCATATCATATAGAGTTCCCACTGATCTCTCAAGCTAATTGCCAAGTCCCCTGATCAGCTAATTATATTTCCGATCTCACTTGCCAAACGAGATTGAATCCTCTTACCACCAGTTTTATTGCCGATCTCTCTTTTAAAAATTTGAGAATGATAAAGGTTTCGACTCGGTTTATAGATGATCCCGATCTTAAGTGTTCGAAGCCAATTTTTTAATTTTAATTAAGTCCCGTTTCGTAACTGATCTCATGCATTTTGTGTTTTCCGATCTCCTATACT
This sequence comes from Hevea brasiliensis, assembly GCF_030052815.1. NCBI lineage: Eukaryota > Viridiplantae > Streptophyta > Magnoliopsida > Malpighiales > Euphorbiaceae > Hevea > Hevea brasiliensis. Next base: position 84,068,289 of record NC_079496.1, on the reverse strand, counting down.
TAGATTAAAAATCATTTTCGGTTGTCATGCTAATATGTTCAAATAATCAAGTGCTTACACAATTTAGAAACTTTCCGATCACAATCAATCATCGAACAAAAGGGGAACTTTCATTTCATTTCATTTCAAATTTATACAAGTCATTCAGCTGGAGGATCACCCCCAGCCTGATCTACATTATGCTCATTTCCTCTCTCACCCTTAGCCTCCTCTTCGCTATCCTCACCTTCATCCTCTAGAGCCAGGTTGGCCATCCAGGAGAAGTCCTCCTCAGGATAACTCTTCTTGAGCTCAGCTAGGAGATCTCTGTGAGCATTCACATAAGCGCTGGCCACTCCGGTCACCATTTCTTCTTCTTTCGCCTTGAGCTCCTCAGCAAGATGAGCGAGTTGAGTAGCTTCATCGGCTCGGAGCTCCTGAACCCCCTCGAGAACATGATCTTGCTCAGCCAGAACATGAGCTTGCTTGGCCAACTTGTCCTCATAGAACTTCATTTGCCCTTCAATTTGAGATATATAGTTCTAAGCGGACGCAAGTTGGGATCGGAGAGAAGACATCTCATGACTCATCCTCTCGACTTCCTTACCCAGGCGATGAACCTTCTCCCGGACCATGTGCTGGTTCACCAAACACTCCACGTTCAGGCTCATAGATCTGGTCAAGATATCATCAAGGTTAGCCGGAGACAGCCTATCCGGATCTTCTCGAAGACAGATGGAGGATGCCAAGACCTTGGCGAAACCAAGGTTCTCTGGAACCGTACGGTTTTTCTCCAACGAGTGGATCAGCACTTGGGCACCGCGGGAAAGGGCCCTTACAGGAGGCTGGGAAGGACCTCCTTCCGCACTTGGAGCAACTGGAGGAGGTGGAGGCAGCTCTTCTCGGCGAGGAGGTGATCGGACCACTTCTATGACTGGAGGCCCAGAAGGTTGATACGAGCCTCCCTGAATTTCCCCAGGCTCATGCCTTGGTGTCTGCATTTCTTCAGCCCGCTTCATTTCCCAAACTTTACGGGAGATCTCCCTCTTCTGCTTTCGGCTCTCCTTAGAAGCTTCGCCGCTTGCCATACCTGCACAAAGAAGAGGTCAGTGAGATCGCTAAGGTCCAAAGATCTGAGATATAGAAAATACCGATGCCGAGATCAGAGAGCTGAAGCCCACGATCTTGACCGGTGACCAGCTGCATATTCCAATGGTGTAGCTCGGCCGTCACTTCATCCAAACAAGAGAACTTCTCTCTGGATGCCTGATCTTTCAGCTCCATCACCATCAGGCCTTCTTCCCTATTTAGAGTGATGCACTTCGGAAGTGAGGGGCCCTGGTGCAGCCAGCTGCGAGGGAAGCCCTCAAAGCTGTTCGGAATTTTGCTCCTCAAAATGAAGAAGCGATTCTTCCAATTCTTCAGGGAGGAGGGAAGGTCGGTAAACAGCCCGCAATGTGGCTTCGCCTGGAAAAACCAATACTCGACGTCCTTTCGACGAGTCAATCTATGTAGTTCAGTGAATACCTTAGCTGTAGAACGGAGTCCCTTAGCTCGGCAGAGACCTCGGAAAGCTACCAAGATCTGCCACGAGTTCGGGTGAACTTGAGTGATGCACACTTGGTGATATTTCAAAACTTCTTTGAAAAAGTCGTCCAAAGGGAACCGCAGACCGGCCTTTAACTATTCTTCGTAGACCATGATCATATCGTTCTCCTCGAAGAAGTGATCGGCACGAAGATCGCCATGACACTTAATCAATTCATAGGAATCAGGGCGGATGTTGTACTCCTGGCTGAACGACTGAAGGTCAGTTTCTTGCAAGATTAACGGTAGCTCGTCCATGGGAAGATTTTCCCTCCCCGAAGAAGGCCCATGCCTTGATGGCGCTGGTTGTCCCCGTACTGGAGCAGAGACCCTAGGAAGTTCAGGCTGCGCGCTTGGTCCGACCACCTCTACCTCATCGGACGACCACGAGAACTGAATGGAAGGGGGGCTTACTGCTTTCTGACCCTCGGCACCGCTCATTTTCAAAGGAAATAGAAAGTTTAAACTAAAAGAAAGATCAAAACCCTTACCGGAGCTTGATCGGTGTCGGAGGAAACATGAGAAAACGAGAGAATTCGGAAGTTGTTTGCGAGAGACTGAAAATGATATAAAGGAGCAACTGGCTAACCTACCCCTATTTATACTCGTCCGAGCATTTAATGCTCACGATGTTCCAGGTAATGCAACGGATAGCGGGACTCGCCAGCTGTTCTGACACGTCTCGCTAATATTCCCAATATTCCATGAAGAGATCGGTTAATTATAGAGCGGCAGATTAAGGTGTTTTGAATTACGGATCAGATAAGTGTCATTCAAATGAAGAATCAGATCGGATAATCACATCAGAGATCGAAAAATAATCAATGTAATAATAATAAAATGATAGTGGTCAAAATGAAATTTTATTTCTGAAAAGGTCATATTACATCATTTGGGCGATCTTCAGAGATCGGAATTACACAAAAGTTGAATTACATCATTTGGGCAATCTCTAGAGATCGGATTACATTAAAAGGCAAGTTACATTATTTGGCCGATCTCTGGAGACCGGTATCACTTCCTATCTAGCGAAGGCCCATGTCAAAGCCTAGTCTCGTGGCTGAGTCAAAAGATGTGTCTGATCAGGAGACCGGCCGTTGGATAGATGTACAGCTTAGATGGGGTGACTATGACTCTCATGAGGATGTAGAGTCATTCCTATTGTCATCGACCAGAACCGAGCTGTAGTTGGGACGCCCAATATGGTGAGGAGCCAAATGAACATCAGCGGGCAATCACCGAGGTTGAAGGGAATGTTAGTAGTCTTCTCGCCTGAAATTGGATCGCCAATTATATTGGCACAGTAATCCGAGATCGGTATGATCGATATTTTCGATCTTAATCGGGAAATTAATCCAGTTCTCCCACTATCATCAAATAATGATATCATTACATCCCGATCACCGGGGTCGTAAATTTTCAGTCGGGACACGAAGAAAATGGTCGAAAAAAGATCAAAAGTGGTCACCATGGCCGGAATTGTTGTCGGAGTAGCTAGAACAAGGAAATGAGGAGAATAGGGGAGAAAGTCAAGTGAAGTAGGGCTTTCCGATAGAAGGTATATATATAGGAAAATTTGAGCATTTATTGTAAGCAGAAAACGAAGCGAACGCCTCGAGAATTGAGGGAAATAAATTCTTTGACTGGATCGAACCCGATAAAAAGGAAGACTGGTGTGGTAAAGATCGGTAGAAGAGAGCGTGTCAAGAAAGATCGGAAGAAAGGAACCCAGTATGAGAGATCGAAAAAGGATCACGTTGAAAAGACCGAAAAAGAGGGGAGGTCGGGAGACAAAGAGAATAAGACAGCTCCTAGCAATTATCGTCACAATCAGAGCCAAGGTAGTTAAAGCGTTGCAGGAGAAATCTCAATCGCACACCCCAGAATCACCCGCATTTCTGACATGCGCCAGAGTACGTCAGGACAGCGCTGTACATCGTAATCTCCACCGTTGATCTTACTTGTAAGGACGAGCTCGGAGCCCTCGGATAGAAGAAGAAAACGACAAGATCAGCGCTTTTCACTCCTAGCCCTCAGATCGCCCCGGATAAGAGAATTTGGGACCATCATATTAGAAGAAGAAAATGACAAATATTCTGAAGGGGATCTCAGCCGTCCGTTCTGATCCTCTTTAATTCCTGAGCCTCAGATAATGTCCTTCGAAATCTTGACCCTCCATCTCCCTCAAAATAGATCCTGACCCTTCATGGGGAGCACCCGGTTCCTATAAATACCTGCGTGAAAAACTGTTCAAGGGACGGGCAAAAAAGGAGTAATAGTTACTATAGTGGAAGAACTCTGAAATTTAATTCAGTTCGTTACTCTGCTATTTTTAAGTTTTTGATAAGGAAAAACTTTAGAAACCAGTTTTCCGAAGTGTTTTCTTGCAAAAGGGATTCTTGAAATACTGGAACTCTCCATTTTCAGTTCTTTCATTATCCTGTGACGCCCTTATTTTCAGTTCTTTTTCATCTTTGTTTCCATTCTTATTTCCCAAGCTCAACTTGCTTTTTTAAACTTGACTGCCGTTTAACGAAGCATCCTTCGTTTCTAGGAGAGCTTTAGCCTTCAAGCTAAACAACCTGTGCCCCTATTACGTTCTGTGATTAGTTTAGTAGATTCGGCTCCTCACAGGTGAGTGTTTATATCTCTGTTTCACTAAAAGCTCTTTTTATTTTACGCATTCCCTTTACTTTTATGTTCTTAATCTTTGCCAAGTTTCTATGGTGTAATGAAGGTTATTCCCGAAGTTTACTTTCTTTGTCAACTGGTCCATTCTTTTTGTTAAGCTTTGCTACTTCTAAATGCGAAAGTCCTCATCTCAAGTAGCGTATAAGTAGTTCGGTAAAATGTAGGTAGTCGTGTCTTAAGTGCTTCTTTAAAATAGAAAGCCTGAATAATACGTCAAGAAAATAATAGAGTTGTATCACTAGGCTAACATAGAAGGTGATCCAGTATGACGTCATAAAGCAGAATGAAACTAAATTTCGGGTAAATAAAAAGGACGGATTATGTATAAAAAGGTATTGGTAAGGTAATTACATAGGAGATCGGTAAAATTTAGTCCGGCATCCTTTTTCTGGTCACAAGGTATCAATCAGTTAAAAGAAGCTTTATTCCGACCCTCGGCATCTTTGAATGCCGAAACTCTTAGTCTCAGATTCTTATGATGCGTAGCTGTAATTAAACCTTAAGAAATCAGAAAAGCCCTCCTAACTATGAAGAATGTGAAGTTAAATCTGCTTACCCTCGTTGAGGGACGAGGTGGGGTGCCTAACACCTTCCCCACCCGTTCATGGACCCCGAACCTAGAATCTCTGTTTTTGAAGTGGTTTCATTTTAACTTGCTTTCACAAATGGTTTTCTTTAATTTCCCTCAAAATTAAAGTGGCGACTGCTCACTTTTCCACTTCGATGAGTGTTCGTCCAGGCGACCGCAAAACACCTTGCGACAAAGGGAATTAAAACTTGGGAGGGGAAATCAATGAGGAGAAGGAGTGGAAGAAGAAGAGAAAAAGAGAGAGAGAGAGAGAGAAAGAGAGAGGAGAGGGTGGTGGCCTCTTATGAAAACAAAGAAATGAAGAAGACATTTGTCTTCTTATATATATATATATATATATATATATATATATATATATATATTTGTCCCCAAAAATTAGCTTATTAAAATTATAAATTTTAATTGTGTCATAAGGATAATTAAACTTAAATTTTTATTCCCTTTTTTTTTTTTACATTTACACTTAAATTTTTCCTTTTAATTAAATTTAACTATCAAAAGCCCATAAGTCTTTCATTTTAATTTTGTCATAATGGAAATGAAAGTTTAAGTTTTCATTTCTTAAATTTTCCTTTACATATTTTTACTTGAATTTTTCTTCAATTTTTACCCCATAATTCAATTTATTAATTTCATTTAATTTAATTGACATTTTGGTCAAAAGTCAACTCTTGAGGTGAATTGACCAAAATGCCCCTCATCGAGTCATAATCCTTCTTTTTGTAATATCCGATGAGTCTTTAGGTTTTTTTTTTTTTTTTTTGTTCACTAGAATTTTTTATTGTGTCTATCTCAATTAATTTTCTATTTATTTTTGGTCCTCAAGGTGTCTTTGAATAGTATTAGTCACGGACCAAAAATGGTACTATTCATAACTCGGAGGTTCGGGGTGTTACAAATGGTATTCAACAAATTTCCTTTGTAATTTACACTCATACATAGTCCTTAACATGAATTTAAGGTGAAAACTAAAGTTAGGTCACTAACCTCTATGGAGTGAAGTTTCCCCACTTGCTAGGGTTCTTGTTTTCCTTTTCTTTTAGCTCCCAAAAGAATCTCCAAGGTGTAAGAACACTTTTTTGTGTTGGGAGTATAGGATTTAGTGGGGTAGAAACTAGGGAGATGAAGCTTTGAAAAGCTTGTTTAAGGTTAGCTATGGAGGAGGGTCACGGCAAGGAGAAAATAAGGAAGAAGAAGTTCTGATTCTTTTCATTTTTCTAGCCCATTTGTCTCTTTTAAATAAGTTTATGCCATGCGTCAACAATGGGTCGGTTGGGAGAATCTTAATGACATCATTATGATGTCATAATGCCATTTTCTTTCATTTTCTCTCATTTTCTTGTTTATTTAGTTGCAATTAAATTTTTAACAACATTTATTCATATTTTGTGTTATATAAATTATTTATTTAACTGGACAAGTTGGCTAAAAATCATCTCTAAAGACGAAATGACCAAAATGCCCTCCGTTTGGCTTAACGAGCCAAAATTGTCTGTACCGATTGAAAAATTTTTCTAAGCAGTTCTAATGCCATAAGAACCTCAATAACCCTTCTCTGGAGTCCCAATAACTATTTTATAATTTTTTTCCCTCGGGTCTAGGGCTCCTAATTGCAAGAACCGCAACTTCTCACTAGGTTACCCATCGCTAATGCACCGGCTCATTTAACTTGGTTGTATTTTATTTCTAAAATTTTTCCTAAATTTTTCTTATTAATATTTGAGTTAATTATGGTTCTTCACTTTAGTTTAAATATTTTTTCGGATGTTCTAGCTGTCCGGATCGGCACTGGTCACCGGAACAGTAGACTATACGGACTAGCTAAAGTGAGGATGTTACAACTCTTCCCCTCTAATAAAAATTTCGTCCTCGAAATTTACCTAATGCAAACAGTTGAGGGAACTATTGCCTCATCGTCTCTTCACTTTCCCAAGTTGCCTCTTCAGTGTTGTAGTGCCTCCAAAGTACTTTCACCAGTGGAATTTATTTATTTCTCAGTTCCTTCACTTCCCGAGCTAGGATCTGTATAGGTTCTTCTGTATATGTGAAGTCTAATTGGATTTCAATCTCTTTCATGGAAATGACATGTGAAGGGTCTGAGCGATATCTCCTCAGCATAAAAACATAGAATACATTATGGATTTTATCCAGTTCTGGTGGTAAAGCTAGCTGATAGGCCATTGGTCCCACATGTTCAATGACTTCATATGTGCCAATGAACCTAGGGCTCAACTTACCCTTTCTCCCAAACCTCAATACTTTCTTCCACGGTGAGACTTTGAGAAACACCTTGTCACAAACTGCATGCTCTATCTCTTTTCTCTTCAAGTCGGCATAAGATTTCTGTCTATCTGAGGCAACCTTTAAGTTAGCTTTGATTATCTTCACTTTCTCTTCAATCTGTTTTACCAGGTCTGGTCCTACTAGCTTATCTTTGCCCAATTCAGTCCAACACACTGGGGTTCTACATTTCCTCCCATACTGTGCTTCATATGGAGCCATTTGAATGCTAGCTTGGTAGCTATTATTATATGCGAATTCTGCCAGTGGGAGATATCTATCCCAACTCTCCTCAAACTCAATGACACAACTCCTTAGCATATTCTCCAGGATCTATCACATAATTCACATTGTTACTATCATTTCAATTTATTAATCGTGAAAATTCAATTAGTTTTTAGGTTTACCTGGATTACTCGTTCTGACTGTCCATCCGTCTGGGGATGAAAAGCCATGCTAAAGTGGAGTTGTGTGCCCAAAGCTTCTTGCAACTTTTTCCATAATCTCGATGTAAACCTTGGGTCTCAGTCAGATATGATGGAAAGTGGGATTCCATGTAGTCTAACTTTCCCACTGATATACAATTCTGCTAGCTTCTCCAGTGAGTAGTCAGTACTAACTGGCAGAAAATGTGCTGACTTCGCCAATCTATCCACTATCACCCACACTGCATCATGCTTCTTTTGGGTGAGAGGTAGACAACTAACAAAATCCATAGTGACCCGGTCCCATTTCTATTCAGGTATGCTTATAGGCTGTAGCAATCCTGATGGAACTTGATGTTCTGCTTTAACTTGCTGACATGTCAAACACTTAGTCACATAGTCAGCTATATCCCTCTTTATACCAGGCCACCAATAATGAGGCTTCAAATCATTATACATTTTTGTGCTTCCCGGGTGCATAGCATAAACACTAGTGTGTGCTTCTTTCAGAATACTAGTCTTCAATTCCCCATCATCTGGTACACACACTCTTCCTCTGTAGTACAGACACCCATCTGCTTTCACCTCATATTCAGTTTCCTTTCCCTCTGGAATTTTACCCACAATGGCCATTAATTTTTCATCTGCCCTCTGCCCATCTTGTATCTGCTGTAGCAGGGTTGGCCTCACTTGTAACTCAGCCAAAATAGCTCCATCTTGAGCTAAGGACAGACAGGCATTTAGTGATCTTAAAGCTGTGATTGATTTCCTGCTTAAAGCATCAGCAACTACATTTGCCTTCCCAGGATGATAATCTATCACACAATCATAGTCCTTTAGGAACTCAATCCATCGCCTCTGTCTAAGATTGAGCTCCTTCTGGGTTGGCAAATATTTTAGACTCTTGTGGTCTGTATAGATGTAACATTTTTCACCATATAAATAATGCCTCCATATCTTCAGTGCGAAGATAATTACTGCTAACTCCGGGTCATTAGTAGGGTAGTTCTGTTCATGTGGCCTTAACTGCCTGGAAGCATAGGCGACCACTTTCCCCTCTTGCATCAATACACACCCTAGCCCATTATGCGAGGCATCATTGTAGACCACAAAGTCTTTTCCCGACACTGGCTGTGTTAACACTAGTGCTTCGGTCAACATAGCCTTCTGCCTCTCAAAACTGGCTTGGCACTTGTCGTTCCAACCAAATTTCACATTCTTATGCAACAACTTGGTCATTAGAGGAGCTGTAAGAGAAGACCCCTTCATAAATCTTTTGTAATACCCAGCTAGCCCCAAGAAACTTCTGACCTCAGTTGCATTTCTAGGAGGCTTCCACTCCATCACTGCTTCTATCTTTTTAGGATCCACTCTAATCCCCTCTGCTGCTACTATGTGTCCAAGAAAAGAGATTTCACTTATCCAGAAGTCACACTTGGACAGCTTAGCATTTAGCTTATTTTCTCGTAGGGTTTGTAGAACAATCCTCAAATGTTCATCATGTTCTTCCCTGGTCTTGGAATACACCAGAATATCATTAATAAAGACCACTACAAATCGATCTAGATATGGATGGAAGATATAGTTCATAAGGTCCATAAATGCTGATGGTGCATTTGTAACCCAAACGGCATCACTAGAAATTCATAGTGCCCATACCGGGTTCTGAATGCAGTTTTTGACACATCTGCATCCTTTACCCTCAACTGATGATACCCTGATCTGAGATCAATTTTTGAAATACCACCGGCTCCCTTTAACTGAACAAACAGATCGTCAATTCTGGGCAATAGATATTTATTCTTCACAGTCACTTTGTTCAATTGCTAGTAATCAATACACAATCTCAAAGTTCCATCCTTCTTTTTCACAAACAGCATCGGAGCTCCCCATGGTGACATACTGGGGCGTATGAACCCCTTATCAAGTAACTCCTGCAACTAAATTTTCAACTCCTTCAATTCAGTGGGTGCCATCCTATAAGGAGCAATTAAAATTAGTGTTGTACCCGACATTACCTCAATAACAAACTCAACTTCCCATTCTGGTGGTAAACCAGGCAACTCTTCAGGAAATACATCTAGGAAGTCTCTTACTATGGGTATATCACCCAGGTTGGGCTTAGCCTGCCTAGTATCAACCACGTGTGCTAGGTAAGCTTCACAGCCTTTTCTCATAAATCTTCTTACAACTGTGGCTGAGATAACATTGGACAGGAAATCTATCCTTTCACCCGCAACAGTAATCTCATTGCCCTCAGAAGTTTTCAGAGAAATCCTCTTTAATTTGCAATCAACTATTGTCTGATGACGTGACAACCAGTCCATTCCCAAAATCACGTCAAACTCATGGAAGGGCAATTCAATTAGGTCTACTGAGAATACACACCGCTGAATCCTCAACAGGCAACCTTTATATACCTTATTCACTACCACACTGTGGCCTAGTGGATTTGTGATCAGAATGTCTTGATCACTCTCCTCTACTAGAACTCCCCTCTCTATGGACAGTTTGATGCAAATATAGGAATGAGTGGATCCTGGATCTACCAATGCATGCACAGAAGTATTATAGAGGGAAAACATACCCCTGATGACATCCAAGGCATCTTGCTCCTCCTGAGCTCTGATGGCATAGGCCCTGGCAGGTACTTTAGTATCTGGCCTCTCAGCTGACTCGGATGCAGGCCTCAGTGATGGACCAGCTGCCTCAGATTTACCGGGCTTCCTACCCCTTTGTGGTGCAGGAGCAGGTCTGTTAGCTTGTGTTAGAGCAACTGTAATAGTCCTCTTCGGACAATTCTTGATCTGATGTTCTGTCGATCCACACCGTAAGCATGCATCGGTCACTTGCCAATAATCTCCCTTATGCCACTTCTGATAGTACTGACAAGCAAAAGATGCTGGGGCTAGTCCCCTAAACATCATCCTTGGAGAGCTGCCCACTGATGGTGTGGACTGGCCTCTCCTAGGTGTGAACTATGGTCTGGGCCCCTGAAACTGACCCTGACCCTGTGGTGGTCCTGAACTCTAAGCAGGAGGACCCTTACTCTTCTTACTGGGAGCAGAAAATACACTGGACTGACCCGAACCCCTCTTCTGCTGTCTTTCCCTTCTATTTTGTTCATTGATTCTGACCCTTTCCACTTTTGATGCAGCATCTACTAATTTAGCAAAATTAGTAATCTCCGATGCTGTGATCATGACTTTGATATTATCATTAAGTCCTTCTTCAAACCTTCTGTACCTCTCTGCCTCTGTAGGGACTATCTCCCTCCCATATCGGCTCAGTCTGACAAACTCCTGCTCATACTCAACCACTGATAATTGCCTCTGTCTCAGACTGATAAATTCCGTTCTTCGCTCTTCTAAATACACTTTGCTAACATATTTCTTCCTGAACTCTGTGTGGAAGAATTCCCAGGTGATCAGCTCTGATTGCACCTCACTGGTTACTGTGTCCCACCACTGATATGCATCATTCTGAAGTAGGGACACGACACCACTCGGGGTGTAGTTAATTGTTTGGCCTCTGATGGTTCTATCCAACCAGTTTTCTGCGGTCATGGGATCATCCTCCCTCTTCCCAAAGAAGTCCACAGCCCCATGTTTCCTCAATTTCTCTAGATGGGACTTCTATGGTGCTGGTGGAGGTTATGGCTGTGGCTGTGGTTGTGGTGGGGGAATTGCCCCCATCATTTGTCGATAGAATTCAGTCATTTGCTGAAATAGAGCAAACTAAGGTTGGGCAGGTGCCTCAGCTGCCGGTGGAGCAGATTCTTGCTTGCCCCCAGATTCAGCCCTCGGTGGAGCACAACTCTCCACCTCTTCATCAACTGCTCTTTGCGAAGCAGGATCCATATCCTATTCAAAATAAGAAAACAAACAGATCTGCATCAATGTCACCTCAACACTTACAAATGCAATGCAATGGAATGCACTCTATCTAGGCCCAGAAGCGCCTAAATCGATGCTTTGATACCACTAAATATGACACCCCTTACCCGTCTATAGTGTAGCCGAGCAAGTTATGCCACTCAGTGTGCCGGAGCACCAATTCATGTTTCTACTACAATTTATCCCTTTTAATTCATTTATTTTCAATTTTTTGATAAATCTGGATTTTTCTGCAAATTTTATAGAAAATCCGGCAGAGTGCCGGCTGTAAATTGGAAAAATAGTTCTTCTGAACCTGTTTAAAACACTTCCAATATAATTTCCAAATTCAAACTCCATTATGCACATTTCAAGTCAATCTCAAAATCTCAATCTCAAATCACAACACTATTTTCAGAAAATTTTCTTTTCTCTTCATTACTAGAAGCACATTCATAAATATTTCTCAACATAATATACATAAATTTTTAATAATATGAAATTTCATATATTTATATCATCAAATAATTTCAAGAGTTTATAGTTACAATCCCAAAACTAATACAAAATACAAAATACAAAATGCTACCCAAAATCCTAATATCCTACCATATGCACTGCAGAGGTGAGGTGATTCTGGACTCCGGATGCAGCTCTGAAGGCTCACCATGTCTGATGTCAGCTGGGCTCCCCAGCTAGGTCTCTAGTACCTGCGCGTGGTAAAAGCGATGCACTAAGTAATTCTGCTTAGTGGTGACAATATAAAATAAAATAAAATAAAATAAAATAACTAAAATAAAATAATATGTAGAATGTGTGTTTACGTTTTCGGGTAGACTTAATTTCTGATATTATTTGCAGTATTATCCGTTTAAAATTTTGCAAGGTTTATTATCATTGCCCAAGTAAACCATACTAGTTGACTGGACTGGATAAATGGGTAAACTGACACTGGGTACTAAGTACCTCGGACCATCACACCATCGGTCACATTGTGTCTCCTGGTGTGCAATAAAACAGCTAATCGGCTGTAATAATCATCAGGGATAAAACCCGAGTGTAACAGCTCAAATAACATAGCCAAAGGCTATTATGTCATAGAATGGCATGGGAAGCCATGAACACAGAATGGCATGGAGCCATATGCAGTACTACTAACAGAACCCTATTGGCATGCCAACCTATCCAAACCAATCTTGCTAGGTATACTAGGGCATTTCACACTTTTAAGTTTCATAATTTTTGAAATTCAAGTTTTAGTGTTACTATTCCATTCATTAGTCAATAAAAATGTTGAATTTTGCATAGGCAATAGTTACATTGGTTCTAATACTCCCAACATACCACATTTTTTATTCTAAATTTATTGGTAATGATTGCCAATACCATTTCTAAACTTAATGTTAATTGGACAGAATTTCAGTTTTCATGTTTTGTTTTTACTGTTCCATTAGTCATTTGTGCAATAAGAATTTGGCAAAATGATCAACATGAAAGTTGTTCCTTATTTTGTCTAGTTGCATTTCCTTTTTTGAATCACTCCATTTGGAGTTTTATAGCTCAAGTTATGGCCCAAAAATCACAACTTGCCGGATTAAAAGTTTTCAAGAATTTCTGGACTGACCAAATCTATAGTACTTGGAATAGTGACTGCAAATCACTTTTTGAATATGTTCTGGTCATAATTTGGGTTAGCTTTCTTCATAAAAGTTGTAGATATATATCTCAGCTTGTTTCTGGTAAAATTTTAGGTCAATTGGACCTTTCTACACTGAGTTATGGCTAAATGAACAAACACTATTTATTTGGTCATTTTGCCCAGGCAGAATGCAGGTCACCCGGATTAGGACAAACTTTTGGTCAACTTGGTTTGGTTTTCTGGGCATGGTTTCTTCACCAAAGTTATGCCATTATGTGTCTAGTTTTATGTCCAATTGGCCTTGCACCAATTGAACCTCTACAATTCAAGTTATTGCTGCATAAACCTGCTGGACTCATGTCCAATCCTGCAGGTCCAAGGGCAGCCACACCAAGCTCCAATCCCACTACACAATGCACTTCATTTTTTATTCAAACAATGCAAAATGGTCACTAATTGACCATTAAAACCTACTTTCATTATCAAATGTTTAAAGTCTTATTTTTCACCCCAAACCCTAACTCAAATATCACAAACCATGCATTATCATGGCATTTCATCACTTCACTTACAAGGTACATATTAAGGGCAGCCATACTAGCATGTTAACTCCATAAGACTCATCACAAGCATACCCTAACCAAGGCTACTGAAAATAAGGGATGGCATACAAATGGTATTCAACAAATTTCCTTTGTAATTTATACTCATACATAGTCCTTAACATGAATTTAAGGTGAAAACTAAAGTTAGGTCACTAACCTCTATGGAGGGAAGTTTCCCCACTTGCCGGGGTTCTTGTTTTCTTTTTCTTTTTACTCCCAAAAGAATCTTAAGAACACTTTTTTGTGTTGGGAGTATAGGATTTAGTTGGATAGAAACTAGGGAGATCAAGCTTTGAAAAGCTTGTTTATGGTTAGCTATGGAGGAGGGTCACGGCAAGAAGAAAATAAGGACGAAGAAGTTCTGATTTTTTTCATTTTTCCAGCCCATTTGTCTCTTTTAAATAAGTTTATGCCATGTGTCAACATTGGGTTGGTTGGGAGAATCTTAATGACATCATTATGATGTCATAATGCCATTTTCTTTCATTTTCTCTCCTTTTCTTGTCTATTTAGTTGCAATTAAATTTTTAACAACATTTATTCATATTTTGTGTTATATAAATTATTTATTTAACTGGACAAGTTGGCCAAAAATTATATCTGAAGACGAAATGATCAAAATGCCCTTTGTTTGGCTTAACGAGCCAAAATTATCTGTACCGATTGAAAAATTTTTCTAAGTATTTCCTTGGCATTCTAATGCCATAAGAACCTCAATAACCCTTCTCTGGAGTCCCAAAAATTATTTTATAATTTTTTCCCCCCAGGTCTAGGGCTCCTAGTTGCGAGAACCACAACTTCTCACTAGGTTACCCATCGCTAGGGCATCGGCTCACTTAACTTTGTTGTATTTTATGTCTAAAATTTTTTCTAAATTTTTTTTATTAATATTTGAGTTAATTATGGTTCCTTACTTTAGTTTAAATATTTTTCTGAACGTTCTAGCTATCCGGACCTGCACTGGTCACTGGAACAGTAGACTGTACGGACTAGCTAAAGTGAGGATGTTACACTTATGAAAGAAATGGAATTAGTTAAAATTTATACAAGTTTGACTTGTCAAAATTTTGCAATTTAACCATTTGACTTGGTCAAATATGGGAGGTAAAATACTAATTAATTAATGGTTAATTAATTGGTTAATTACTAATTAATTTAGTTTAAGTTTCTTAATTAAAATTAAAGGCATGGTAAATGGACCAATTGGAGTTAAAAAACTCATTTGGTCTTTAAATCAAAGGTTGAAACTTGTCATCTTAATTTTAATTAAAGAAAATTAACTTAAATATAAAAGAAGAAAATAGAAGATTTTTTGATTATCTTCTTCATTCTTTTTGTCGTCCATCTCTCCCACCATAGAAAGAATATTTCTTCTTCTTCCTTGCTTGAGATTCAAGAGTGTTAAGTGTTAATACACTTGAATTAAGGCTAGAGAAATTGTTTCTCTATTCTTCCTTTCATTGGAAACCAAGAAAAACCAATCCCTTGCTTCTTTCTATCTTGGCCAATTTACTTAGAGAGAAGTTCAAGGAGTTTTCTTAATCCAAGGGTGCTTTGATCAAAGGGTTTGTGTGGATAAGCTAGCCAACACTTGGTGTCTTCACTCCCTAGATTAGGTAGTAGAATTGTGATTCTGTGCCTTAGGGGTAAGAAATTCTCCAAAACCCTAACTTGTAGCTTTTGGGGATTTTGTTTCCTAATGGCTAATTAGGTATGTTAGCAATTGATTATGATCAAAACTAAGTATTTTGCAATAGTATAAAGTGTTTATGCATGTTGCATGAAACCTAGGGTTATAAAATTAAAATTAATAACTTTGCACCTTAAGGCTAGTTATGGTGCATTTTTCTTTTAATTGGTATCAGAGCCACCCTAATTTGCCATTAGGAACATTTAATCATGTCGTATGATGTGTGGGTCACGAATATGTTGCATGAGATGCAAGTAAAAACAAGTAAAATTCAAAGGAAATTGCATGAATATTGTAAGGCCCTCACTTTAGCTAGTCCGTATATTCTACTGTTCCGGTGACTAACGTCTATATAAACAGTCAGAATGTCTAGAACCAAATTTAAACTAGAGTGAGGAGTCATAAATAACCTAAATAATTATTAAGAAAAATTAATAAGAAATTAAAAAAAATGAAATGTAAAGATGTTAAATGAGCCGAAGCTCCAGTGATGGGTAACCCTAACGGCAAGCGACTGTGAAAACAGTTGGCAATCCTAGACCTGTTGGGAACCCTGTGAAATAATTATTTGGGACTTAAGTGAAGGATTACTGAGTTCTAAATGATAATAAAATGCAAAGAAAATATAAGAAAATTTATGTCAATTGATACAGACAATTATAACTCGGTGAACACAACGAAGGTTATTTTGGTCATTTCACCCTTAGAGATAATTTTTGACCAACTTGTCCATTTAAGTAAGTGAGATTTATGTCATAAAATATGAATAAATATTGATAAAAGTTTAATTAGAATGAGTAAAAGAAAGAAGAAAAGAAAAATAAAAACAAAATAAAATAAAATTATAATTATGACATAAGCATTATGCAATAGTGATATAATAAAAATTTTTGGCCAATCAAAATTTGACAAACATAATAAATGGATATAAAAGAGATGAAATTTATTCATCTTCTTCCTCAACCCAATGTGGCCGAACCACTTTCCTAGCTCACCTCCATTGATATTTCTTTAAACCTCATCTTACCATCAATTTTATCCATATTTTCCCTACCTCCAAATACAAAAATTTAATCTTTGACCTTGCTAAGGTGATTAGTAGCAAAAAGAAGTAGAAAGAGAGCAGTTTAGCATGCTTGGAATTTACTCAAGTTAAGGTTAGTGCAATTTTATCTCTCTCTCTTCTTTGATTATTGAAATCAAGTTGAGCTAAGTTAGAATTAATTGAAAAATTGAAGAAATTTGTGACACCCCTTACCCGTCTACAGTATAGCCGAGCAAGATATATCACACTATATACCGGAACACCATAACTTATCCCATTAATATTTATCCATTCTTAATTTATTTATTTATAGTTATTTAGTGAAATTTATGAAATTGATCTCATTTAGATCATTTATTAAAATTATAAATTAATTTGCGGTTTTGAAAATTTTATAGAAAATACGGCAGAGTGCCAGCTAAAAATGGAGAAAACAGTTCTTCGGAACCTGTAAAAGATACTTCCAATAATTGTTCAAATCACAACTCCAATTATCACATCAATTTTCAATAATTTGTCAATAATTCCTCCATTTTTCATTCATTCATTTCACATCATCATCACGCTCAAATCATAGATAAATACTCATATGTTATTTATAAACACAAAGTTACAAATACTTACATTAATACAAAATTATATTACATAGGTTTCAAATATACATGATAAAATAAGAGTTTAATTACAAAACTTACAAAAATCATAAAATACAAAATGGGACCTAGTGTCCTTACCAATGCACTGTAGCTTAAGAGGTGACTCTGACACTATGCAAATCTGTGGCCTCACCCAGTCTGTGGTCTGCTGGGCTCTCTATCAGTCTCTTCAGAACCTACACGTGGCAAAAGCAACGCGCTAAGCATTACTACTTAGTGGTGCCAATAATAACATAAAAAGAACTAAAATGGAACAAGCATGTAGAGTGTATGCAGATTTTCTATACGGATAATTTCTAGTACTTATTTGTAGTATTATTATTAATTTGTTACTGTTTATATCAATTATTTAATTAAATTTATTAGCTTCCATTTTTGGTTGTCCAAGTAACCTATGCTGGATGACTGGACTGAATAAACGGGTAAACTGGCACTGGGTACCAAGTACCTCAGCCCGTTACACCATCGGTCATAAGGTGTCTATGACACCCCTCACCCGACTATAGTGTAGCCGAGTAAAGTATGTCACACTCGGTGCCAGAGCATCCTATTTTATCTTAATTTATTCCTTTAAAAAATTTTGTTCTCGTTATATTTTAATATCAATTATTTTTCTATGGAGAAGCCTGTGACACCCCTTACCCGTGTACAATATACCCGAGTAAGTAATGCCACACGGTGTACTGGCACACTATAATAATCCTCAATTCATTTATATCATGCTTTTGAAGTTAATTTATGAAATATGATTTATTTTAACCATTTATCAAAAGCATTATTCATTTGAGGTTCCGAAGATTTTAAAGAAAATCCGGCGGAGTACCGGCTAAAAATGGAGAAAACAGTTCTTCGGAACCTGTTAAAAACACTTCCAATATTTGTATTTCATCATCTCAAACTCCAATATCCAAAATTTCAACAATATTTCTCAAACATCCATTTCTCATATACAAGCGATAAATACATGCTCAAATTTTTGCATTCATAGTCATAACTTTCATTATTTACATGAACATCAAAATATATTACATGAGTTCAAATACATATGAGAAAGTAAAAATCTGCTACAAAATATCAAAATGACAAAATGACACCTAGTGCCCTACCAATGCACTGCAGGTAGTGAGGTGACATGGACACTGTGCAGATCTACAGGATGAACTCACCCAGTCTGCAGTCTACTGGGCTCACGATCGGGATCTCCAGTACCTACGCGTGGCAAAAACAACGCGCTAAGCAATAATGCTTAGTGGTGCAATAATATAATAGAAGAAAATAGCAAGAAAATGAATGTGTATAGAATGTGTATGCTTTCTTTGTTTGGTATTGGTATATCCATTATTTCGTTAACGTTGTTCACTTTTATTCATTTGGTTGCCCCAAGAAACCTACACTAGGCATCGGATGGATAACGGGTAGCGGCACTAGGTACCTAGTACCTCGGGCGTCACACCATCGGTCACATATGCATCTCCGGTGTGCAATGAGCGGCTAACAAGCTGTAAATAATATCAGGCACAAGCCCAAGTCTCAATATAAAGTCAGAATGGCTAAAAGCCATGAAATCACGGAATGGCATATTGCCATGTGCAGTACTGCTAATTGAACCCTATTGGCATGCCAAACTATCCAAACCAATCTTGTTAGGTATACTAGGGCATTTGAAACTTTTAAATTCTTCAATTTGTGAATTTCAAATTTTTGGTGTCACTATTCATCATTGGTCAACAAAAATGTTGACTTTTAGAATAAAAATGTGTACATTGACTTTGGCACTCCCAACATACCACATTTGGTGTTTAAAACTTGTTGGCATTAAGTGTTAATACCATTTCAAAGTGTAAACCCACACAAGCAGAATTTTCAGTTTTGGTGAGTCAATTTCACTGTTCCATTGGACACTGTTACTGTGGGAATTTGAAGAAATGTAAAACATGAAAATTGTTCCTTATTTTGTCTAGTTGAATTTCCGTTTTTGAATCACTCCATTTAGAGTTTTGTAGCTCCAGATATGACCCAAAAACCCAGGCTGGCCGGATTTGCATTCTGCAGAAAATACCATATCTACAGTAGCATAAACAGTGATTGCCATAGCCATTTGGGTTAGCTTCTGGCCATAATTTGGGGTAGGTTCCTTCATGAAAGTTGTTTGTCTATGTCTTAACTTGTTGCTGTAAAACTGTCAGGTCAATGGACCAAATCTACAGTGAGTTATGGCCAAATGAACAGTTACTGTTCATTTAGTCAATTTTGCAGAACCAGCTGCAGGGTATCCGGATTGGGGCCAAGTTTTGGTCCTCTTGCTTTGGTCTTTTGGGCATGGTTTCTTCAGCAAAAATGTGCCATTATAAGCCTAGTTTCATGTCCAATTGGCCAAACTTCAATTGGACTAACACAGCCCAAGTTATGGTAGTGCAAAGGGACTGAATTTTCAGTCCCTATCTTTGTCCTAGAGGCAGTTTATACCTTGACTTTGCCATACCATTTTTCAGTCCAAATTGTATTCAACATACCTCAAATGGTCACTTATTGACCATTAGATTGTTCTTTAACAGTTTAGTAAGTCAAGTCAATTTTTCATGCCTCAAAACCCTAATATCCAATGCAATTTACCCATAAACCTCAATTAGCACCCTAGTTCAACATCTATATAGGTATATAGCTTAAACATAACCTCCAATTCATGCTAAGTCCATTAAAAACATCCAAAACCATTCCTCTATTAGGGCTTCCGAATTCTTTGGTGGAGATATACATTGAATTTGTTTCATTATTTCACAATTTCTAATTCATTACAAGCCTAAATCATGGAATTAATGAACTTTAACTACATATATGCACTAACCTTGTTGTATGCCAATCCAAGCTTGAGAAAGCTTCACTTTCTTTCTTCTTCTTGGCTGCCAAGAGCTTGTTTAAGATGTGGAGTAAAGCTTTATTGAAGAGAAGTTAGAGTTTTGTGGTGTAAACAAGGGAAAAATCAAGCTTGATTGAAAAAAATCAATGGAGGTGTCTAGGGCAATTTTCGGCTAGCTTTTGGGGAGGGAAGTAGCTGCTGCAATTTTTATTATTTTGGTCTTCTTTTAGTCCATTTTAATAGTTAGTCAAATGAGGGCTTAATGGTGATTGGTGGAAAATCTTGAATGACATCATAATATGTCATTATTTGCATTATTTTTCATTTTCTTTTCTTTTCTTTCACTACTCATTTCCAATTTCATTTTTAGTAATGTTTATTCATATTTTATGTCATATTAATTATTTACTGAACTAGACAAGTCGGCCAAAAATCACCTCTGAAGGCGAAATGACCAAAATGCCCTCCGTTTGGCTTAACGGGTCAAAATTGTCTGTACCGATTGAAAAATTTTTCTAGGTATTTTCTTGGCATTCTAATGCCATGGGAACCTCAGTAACCCTTCTCTAGAGTCCCAAAAATTATTTTACAATTTTTCCCCCGGGTCTAGGGCTCCTCTTTGCGAGAACCGCAACTTCCCTCTGGTTACCCATCGCTTGGGCACCGGCTCGTTTAACTCGGTTGTATTTTATTCCTAAAATTTTTACTAAATTTTTCTTATTAATATTTGAGTTAATTATGGTTCCTGACTTTAGTTTAAATATTTTTCCGGACGTTCTAGCTGTCCGAACCGACATCGGTCACCGGAACAGTAGAATGTACGGAGTTGCTACAGCGAGGGTGTTACAACTCTTCCCCTCTAATTTAAATTTCGTCCTCGAAATTTACCTGATGCAAACAGTTGAGGGAACTGTTACCTCATCGTTTCTTCACTTTCCCAAGTTGCCTCCTCGGTGTTGTGGTGCCTCCAAAGCACTTTCACCAATGGAATCTGTTTGTTCCTCAACTCTTTCACTTCCCGAGCTAGGATCCGTAGAGGTTCTTCTTCATATGTCAAATCCGGCTGTATTTCAATTTCTTCTCTGGAGATGACATGTGAAGGATCTGAGTGGTATCTTCTAAGCATGGATACATGGAACACATTGTGGATCTTGTCCAGCTCTGGCGGTAAAGCTAGCCTATAGGCCACTGGACCCACACATTCAATGACTTCATATGGGCCAATGAACCTAGGGCTTAACTTACCTTTCCTTCCAAACCTCAACACTTTCTTCCACGGTGACACCTTGAGGAACACTTTGTCGCCAACCACATATTCTATTTCTTTTCTCTTCAGGTCGGCATAAGATTTACATGCATGCGAGGCAACTTTGAGATTGGCTTTGATTGATTTTACCTTCTCCTCAGCCTGTTTCACCAGGTCTGGCCCTACCAGTTTGTCTTCGCCCAATTCAGTCCAGCACACTGGAGTTTTACATTTTCTCCCATAAAATGCTTCATATGGGTCCATTTGAATGCTAGCTTGGTAGCTATTGTTGTATGCAAACTCTGCCAGTGGGAGGTATCTATCCCAACTTCCCTCAAACTCAATGACACAACTCCTCAGCATATCCTCAAGGACCTGACAAGTATTTCACGTTATTGTTATCATTTCAATTCAGTATTTGTATCAATTTCATTGGTTTCAATTATTTACCTGGATTACTCTTTCAGATTGCCCATCCGTCTGAGGATGGAAAGCTGTGCTGAAATGGAGTTGTGTACCCAAGGATTCATGGAACTACTTCCAAAATCTCGATGTAAACCTTGGGTCTCGATCAGATATGATGGAAAGTGGGATTCCATGCAGTCTAACTATCTCACTAATATACAATTCTGCTAACTTCTCTAGTGAGTAGTCAGTCCTAACTGGCAGAAAGTGTGCTGACTTTGTCAATCTATCAACTATCACCCATGCTGCATCATGTTTCTTCCGGGTGAGAGGTAGACCACTAACAAAATCCATGGTGACCCGATCCCATTTCCATTCAGGTATGCGTATAGGCTATAGCAAACCTGATGGAACTTGATGTTCTGCCTTGACTTGCTGACATGTCAAGCATTTAGTCACATAATCAGCTATGTCCTTCTTCATACCAGGCCACCAATATTGGAGCTTCAGATCATGATACATATTTGTACTTCCTGGGTGCATAGCATATACACTAGTGTGTGCCTCTTTTAGAATACTGGCTTTCAATTCCCCGTTATCTGGTACACACAGTCTTCCTTTGTAATGCAGACACCCGTCTGCTTTCACCTCATAGTCAGCTGCTTTTCCTTCTAGGATTTTACTCATAATGGCCGTTAGCTTCTCATCTACCTTCTGCCCATCTAAAATCTGTTGTAACAGGTTTGGCCTCACTTGCAATTCAGCCAAAATAGCTCCATCTCGAATCAAAGTTAGACGGGTATTCAATGATCTCAGAGCTGTGATGGATTTTCTGCTCAAAGCATCAGCAACTACATTTGCCTTCCCAGGATGGTAGTCAATTACACAATCATAATCCTTCAGGAACTCAATCCATCGCCTCTGTCTAAGGTTGAGCTCCTTCTGTGTTGGCAAGTATTTCAGGCTTTTGTGGTCTGTATAAATGTAGCACTTTTCCCCATACAAGTAATGCCTCCATATCTTCAGTGCGAAGATAATTGCTGCAAGCTTTAGATCATGGGTAGGGTAGTTCTGTTCATGTGGCCTTAGCTGTCTGGAAGCATAGGCGATCACTTTCCCCTCTTGCATCAATACACACCCTAACCCATTATGTGAGGCATCACTATAGACCACAAAGTCCTTTCCGGACACTGGCTGTGTTAACACTGGTGCCTCTGTCAACATAGCCTTCAATTTCTCAAAACTGGTCTGACACTTGTCATTCCAGTCAAATCTGACATTCTTGTGTAACAACTTGGTCATTGGAGCAGCTATTAGGGAAAATCCCTTCACAAATCTTTTGTAATACCCAGCTAGCCCCAAGAAGCTTCTGACCTCAGTTGTATTCCTGGGAGGCTTCCATTCCATCACTGCTTCTATTTTCTTGGGATTCACCCTAATCTCATCAGCTGACACTATGTGTCCAAGGAATGCAATCTCATTCAGCCAAAAGTCACACTTGGACAACTTAGCATACAGCTTCTTTTCTCTCAGGGTTTGCAGAACAATCCTCAAATTCTCATCATGTCCTTCCCTGGTCTTGGAATACACCAAAATATCATCAATAAAGACCACTACGAACTGATCTAAGTGTGGATGGAAGATACGGTTCATAAGGTCCATGAATGCCGCTGGTGCATTTGTTAAGCCAAAGGGCATCACCAGAAACTCATAATGCCCATACCGGGTCCTGAATGCAGTCTTGGGCACATCTACATCCTTCACCCTCAGCTGATGATACCCTGACCTGAGATCAATCTTAGAAAATACTCCTGCCCCCTTCAACTGATCAAACAGATCATCAATTCTAGGCAACGGATATTTGTTCTTCACAGTCACTTTATTCAACTGCCGGTAGTCAATACAAAGTCTCAAAGTCCCATCCTTCTTTTTCACGAACAGCACTGGAGCTCCCCATGGTGACACACTGGGGCGTATGAATCCCTTATCAAGCAACTCTTGCAACTGAGTTTTCAACTCCCTCAATTCAGTAGGTGCCATCCTATAAGGAGCAATGGAAATGGGTGTTGTACCCGGCAGTGTCTCTATAGCAAATTTGACTTCCCTTTCTGGTGGCAAACCAGGCAACTCTTCAGGAAATACTTCTGGGAAGTCTCTCACTGTGGGTATGTCACTCAAGTTTGGCTTAGCCTGCCTAGTATCCACCACATGTGCTAGGTAGGCTGCACAGCCTTTTCTCATCATTCTTCTTGCAACTGTGGCTGAGATGACATTGGACAAGAAATCTATCCTTTCCCCCACAACTGTGATCTCATTACCCTCTGAAGTTTTTAGAGAAATTCTCTTCAATTTGCAATCAACTATTGCCTGATGACGTGACAACCAGTCCATTCCCAATATCACGTCAAACTCATGGAAGGGCAACTCAATTAGATCTGCCAAGAATTCATACCCCTGAATCCTTAACGGGCAACCCTTGTATACCTTGTTCACCACTACACTGTGGCCCAATGGATTAGTGACCAGAATGTCTTGGTCACTCTCCCCTACTAGTATCCCCCTTTCTACGGGTAGGTTGATGCAAAAAGAGGAATGAGTGGATCCTGGATCCACCAATGCATGCACAGGAGTATTGTAGAGGGAGAACGTACCCCTGATGACGTCCGAGGCATCTTGCTCCTCCTGAGCTCTCAGGGCATAATTTCTGGCAGGTGGTCTGTTATCTGGCCTCTCCGCTGGCTCAGATGTAGGCCTCTGAGATGGTCCCATAGCCAGGATTTACGGGTTTCCTACCCTTTGTGGTGCGAGTAGGTGCATGCGCTTGTGTTGGAGCATTTGTAGTAGTTCTGCGTGGGCGGTTTCTCAACCGATGCTCTGACCCACACCTCAAGCAAGCACCGCCACTCTCCAACACTCCCCTTATGCCATTTCGGCGGTGTGGACATGCGAGAAGATGTTGGGGCTGGTCCCTGAACCCCATCCTGGAGAGCTGCCCGATGGTGTGGGTGACCTCTCCTAGGGGTGAATCGTGGGCCTGAGGCCCGACCACGACCACTGTGGTCGACCCGAACTCTGTGCAGGAGGACCCTTAATATAGGCATAAAGCCATGAATACGGGCATAAAGCCATGAATATAGGCATAAAGCCTTATGCAATACTACTAAAACAATACCTTATTGGCATGCCAATCTATCTAATCTGACACACGTGTCTAGGCAATACATAGGCACAGTAGTACTATTAAATGTTAATATATTATGGTTTATGACTTCATTATTTCATGACGAATTTCAATTATAATTTATAACATTTCAATTCTATTCCTAACAGAAGTATAAATTTTTAAAGTACATTTCTACATAAATTTTACCTTCATCATAATTCATATATTTATTCATTATATCCTTTGTGTCGATCACAATTCACAACAATGGTTCTCATAAACCATTGTACTCAAAGTACTTTTCCTTTCCACAATAACAAGAATTAAAGTCTCATTCATACATTAACATGATTCATTCATTATGTCATTTATATGATCACAATTTATAACAATTATTTCATTATATATTCCATTATATATATTTGTTGTAACATTCTAAACTTTATTTCCTAGTGGAAGTACAATATCTAGACTCATTTTTATCTGATGCATATATTCATGAATATCATTTATATAATTCACAATTTATCAATTATATCATCTATTTTTCCTTTCTACTTTCTTATCTAATTTATTACATCATTTTACATGTCCCTAGGTTCAACATTTTCATTTATATTGATTTCCAAACCACATTTCAAAATATATTAACAATGTCTCCTAAGTTCTATTTGTGATGAGAATACAAACATTATTTACACATTTACATAATTTAAACATTCATTAAATCATTTAAGTGAGGTACCTTTCACTCCATTAATTTTAGTTGTTACTATTCACTTAGCCATTCCTACACAAAAGTTGACTTTTTAATTCATAATAGATTTGTTAAGCCTATGTTCACCAAGATACCACTTTTTGCATTTTATTTTTGTTGGCATTGATTGCCAATACCATTTCAAAGCTTATTTTATGTTATTTAAAATTTTCAGATTTCATACCTTAAGTTTACTGTTCCATTGGTCATTGTTACAGTGGAAATTTGGCAAAATTTTCTTCATCAAAGTTGTTCCTTTATGTGTCTTATTTAATTTCCTTTTTTGAATCACTCCATTTTGAGTTTTTAAGATCAAGTTATGGTCAATTTACCATAACTGGCCAGATTGGACCTTACCCAGATTTTCGGGGCAAATTTGGTTCTACCAGATTTGGTGTCTTAAATTGGACTAGAAATTTGAATTGGTTAGATTTAGAATTTGAGTTTGTGTTCTTCATGAAATTTGTTCTAAATTTTCTAATATTTTCATTTATATAAGATTCAGGTCATTTGAATATTTCTACACTGAGTTATGGCCAAATGAACAAACACTGTTCATTTGGTCAATTTCCAGAACCCGCAGGTTGGTTACCCAGATTTGGTCAATTTTTAGGGTATCCTAAGTTTGTTTTCTAGGCAAAGGTTCTACATCAAAGTTGTGCCATTATGTGTCTAGTTTCATTTCGAATTGGCCTTGCACCAATTGAACGTACACCACTCAAGTTACAGCTACCCAAACTTGCTAGACTCATATCTAGCCCTGCAGGTCCTATGAGGCAGCATACCCAACCTCAAATCCAAAGCCATAATTCACTTCAATTTCTCATCAAACATAGCCAAATGGTCACTAATTGACCATTAGGACTTTCATTCACCAACACATGAACAAAACCCTACTTCATGGCTCAAACCCTAATTCTCAAGTATCCATTCATGCACATACATCAATTCAACATACTTAATGATGTTATAAGTCTCATATTCACATTCAAAGCCACCCATAAACAATTTTAACTCATTCAAAACTCATCAAAAACTTCAATCATCAAGGTTGCCAAAAACTGAAGCTGGTCCATACATGATTATTTTCTTTCAATTCCTTAAATTTCCAACTCAATTCATGCTCCCAACATGAAATCTAAAGAGATACTAAAGAGAAATAGCACTAACCTCTTTGAGAGCTAACCCTAAGCTTGATAAACTTCTTGGTTTCCCTTCCTTTTTTTCCTAGGGATTGTTCAAGGTGTTAGGATTAATTTTTATAAAGACAACTAGTAGGTTTGGGGTGAGATAAAGAAGGAAATAAAGCTAAAAAATTCATCAATGGTGGAAGCCTCATGGAAGTGTCTCAGCAAGCTGAAGAAGGAGAAGGAAAATCTGATTTTTTTTTCTTTGATTTTTATCTTTTTTAATTGTTTTAAGAAAGCTTATTGCATTGTGATTGGGGGGAGCTTTTTAATGACATCATTATGATGTCATAATTAGGTATTTAATTCATTTTCTTTCTCTTTTTTTTTCTATTCATTTTTAATTAAATCTTTAGTAATATTTATTCACATTTTATGTCATATAATTTATTTACTTAATTGGACAAGTTGATAAAAAATCATCTCTGAAGGTGAAATGACCAAAATGCCCTTCGTTATGCTTAATGGATTAAAATTGTCTGTACTGATTTAAAAATTTTTTATAAGTATTTTCTTGGCATTCTAATGCTATCGAAACCTCAATGACTCTTCTTTAGAGTCCCAAAAATTATTTCACAGGGTTTCCCTACAGGTGTAGGGTCAACAACTGCCTTTAAAGTCACTTCCCGTTGGGTCACCGGCTCATTTAACTTTGTTGTATTTTATTTCTAAATTTTTTTCTAATTTTTTCTTACTATTATTTCAATTATTTATGACTCTCCACTCTAATCTAAATATAGTTTCATACATTTTAGCTCTCCGGACAGACATTAATCACTGGAACAGTAGAATATACAGACTATCTAAAGTGAGGGCATTACAATTCTTCCCCTCTAACAAAAAATTCATCCTCAAAATTTACCAGACGTAAGTAGTCCAGGAATTGCTACCTCCTTATTTCTTCACGTTACTAGAGAAAATAAATTTGCATTAGTGTCACCTCGACTCATATGAATGCAATGCATGTTATACACAATAACTCATTCTATCTATCGATGCCTAGGAACGCCTAAACCGTGCTCCGATACCACTAAAAGTGACACTCCTCACCCGACTACAGTATAGCCGAGTAAGGCATGTCACACTCGGTGTCAGAGCATCCTATTTTATCTTAATTTATGTTAGTAGTATGCCTAGAGCATATCATTTAGTATGTATCTTGTATATATTTTTATTAATAAAAGGCATTTCCACTTTTCCGTTTACATAAGATATTTATGTGTAATAGAAAAGGTCCATTGATATTTTATTAGAAATTTTATTCTTAAGCTGTTAAGAATATGAGCGCCAGTATTTCTTGTACAAAGTATCATAAATAGGTTCACAATCGAGGATACGTCATAATAAGGACATGACTTATCCAGAAAGATTGTATTCATGTTTGTTCCCAAGTTATTTATATGAGATATAAATAAGATGGAATGGTCAGTCTCATGCCATATGACAAACATGATAGGCACTTATACATGATAAGTAGGCCGAACCAGTGACACTTATGACAAGCACATGGAGTTTACTCTTGTCAATGTTTTGTCATAAATCATATCAGTGCATATAATTTTAGACCTGAGATAGCACAGTTATCTTGTATATAGGTAGTTTGAGTTTGATACTGCTTTCATACTTGTATTGTGTATGGGTATATGGGCATGTGTTGGCTCCTACTAGTTATATATGGAGGTAGGTATTGATCAAGATGGAATCTGTTCCTCTAAGTAAATAGAGATAAAATCCTATGTTCATTTAATTATTCTTGATGTTTCAAGTTCCTGGCCAGGACAGATAGATTTATTCAGAAAAGAGTTTCTGATGAGAAAATCTTTTTAATCAAGAATTGGAATTAAAAGAGAACATAATATTCATAGCAAAAGGAGTTTGACATAAACCATGACTCCAGCTTGAGTTGGGATTTTGTAACAGAGAGATTCTAGTGCATGGTAACATATGATTATAGGTTCATTTAAAGTAAACCTTATTACTAATTGGGTGTCCATGGCATGCTATGCTAGGTGTTAGCCATGGTTTATGAGGTGCATAAAATGATTTAGAGAAATCATTTATGGTAAGAAAGAGTTCTGATGGTATTAAGAGTTGATATCATATCTCATTGCCAATTAGTGATCAGCCTAGTAAGTCACACACATACACAAGTTATCACCTAATTAAATATGATTTAATTAATTAATTAAAGAGTTTAATTGATTAATTAAATAGCTTTAGTTTTCAGTTAGATTGCAAAGTCCCTAGCATGACTTGAAACCAAATCTAGATTATTGGATGTATAGTATAAGTTAAATTTATATTTAAAGTGTTTAAATATAAATTTGATTAATGAGAAATTAATTAATAGAGATTAATTAATTAATTTATATTTGATATAAATTAATTATAAGAAGAGAAATAATTATTTTGGGTTGAGAACTCAAAATTATGACGTAGGGGCATTTTGGTCATTTCATAGTGTGACATGTGGCACCATGTGATGGTGGCATTACACATAAGCTTGCCAAATGTTTTTTAATCATGTAAGATGATTAAAATTAAGATTAAATACAGGTTTGACACTTGGCATAATGTGATTAGGTCAATTAAACCTAGAACCAATCAGAGGGTGACATGTGGCAAGGGTTTAATGTGTTGACCTAGCTATATAAGTGTTGTTATGAATTAAAAATATGACAACCATCAGTCACACTCCTTTGTCATGCCATTTTGAAGCTCTCCCTCTCGTCCTCTTCATCTCTCATCAATTCAAAGAGATTAGCCATCAATCTCTTGAATTAAAAATACTAGAAATTGTTTCTAGTGTCCTGTTTACATCTCTAATCTTTTAAAAGGTAGAACTTAATTTTCTAATTAGTAGAAAAAGCTTTAGATATTCAAGGGCTACCATAGGTGTTCTTGGTGTGGACAAGCTAGAGGGACAACATTTGGTGTCCTGAAGACGAATCTCAAAGGCGCAAATACGCTGCAGTGCATTAAGAGGTTAGTGTAATCGTTCTTGATTTAATCTAGGGTTCTAAAATTAATCTGATTAATTTTAAAATCTTAAATAACAAATATAGATCAAAAAACATATTAAAAGAGTTTTAATATGTTGTTTATCATTGAAATCAAATAGATAAAAATAAATCTTGCATGATGCATGTGACCCAAGGTGAAAATTTTTGAATTCAATGGTATAAACTTGTGTTTTTCACACTTCCGTTCCTTCAATTGGTATCAGAGCCACTATATTTGCCATTTAGATTGTTGATTATATGATTTAATTGTGTTTTTTAATCATGAGATGATTTATCCATTGCTGGTTGCAATGGAGGTGTGGCGGCATGCTTGAAAAAAACACCATCAATGGTATGCATGGTTTGGCTTCTATGGGTGGTTTAAGGTTTAGCTTTTAATTCTGCAATTGTTGTATGATCTAAGGCCTATTCTTTGACTAATTAAAGTGTTTAATTAGTAGTTTTAATCACACAATTAAATTATAATTCAAATCAGAATTTTAAAAAATTGTTTGAATGTGATTCAAATCTGAATTTTAAAAATTGTTTGAATATGATTCAAATCTGAATTTTTAAAGTTGTTTGAATCATATTCAAATCTGAATTTTTAAAGTTGATTGAATAATATTTAGATTTGATTTTTTAAAAAAATGTTTAAATGTGATTTAAATCTGATTTTTTAAGAAATGTTTGAATGTGATTCAAATTTGAATTTTTAAGGTTGTTTGAATGAGATTCAAATATGATTTTTTAAATTTATTTTAATCATATTCAAATCTGAAATTTTAAGTTGAATATGAGATATTCAATTTAATTTAAGTATATATGTTTTATTTAATTGTTAAATAGTGATATGCATGATGGATGATCATGGACTATAAAAGACCAATGTGATTAGATTTATTTCTTTTATGTTTCTTTGGGATTGTAAATTAATTAACTTATTTTAATTTATTTTGGGCATGTATTATTAAGTTTGTAATAATTTTTGGGTTGTAATTTCATTTATTTAAGTTCTTGTAAATTTGCCTAGGCATGCCAAGGATTACTATGTAATTGGATTACAAGAAGTTCAAGGAGGTCAAGAGCATTGGTGGGACCAGTGGGAGGAATTCAAGATCTAGTGTTGATTATGTACTCCTTCTGTAACACCCCTCACCCATCTACTGTGACACCCCTTACCCGACTACAGTGTAGCCGAGCAAGTTATGCCACTCAGTGTGCCGAGCACTCTATTTTATCTTAATTCATTTTTATCGTAGTTTTAAATATAATTTGTGAAATATAATTCATTTAAGCCATTTATCGAAATTATTATTTATTTGAGGTTCTGAAAATTTTATAGAAAATCCGGCGGAGTACCGGCTAAAAATGGAGAAAACAGTTCTTCGGAACCTGTTAAAACACTTCCAATGATCATATTCAATCAATCCCAACTCCAATTATCAACAAAGTCTCAGAATAATTTCATCAATTTCATTTATTTCTCAATCATTCATCTCATGGTACTCATATACAATTCACATTTTGTATCACATCAAGTTACAGCAATTTCTTAACGATTCCTCTATTTATCATTTCACATCATCATTAGACTCAAATCATAAATAAATTCTCACATGTGATTTATAATCACAAATTACAAGTACTTACATTAATACAAAATTATATTACATTTGTTCAAATACATATGTTAAAATAAGAGTTTAATTACCAAATTTACAAAAATCTCAAAATACAAAATGGGACCTAGTGTCCTACCAATGCACTGTAGTCTGTGAGGTGACACGGACACTATGCAGAACTGTGAACTGCCTTACCGAATCTGTGGTCTACTGGGCCCTCTGTCCAAATCTTCAGTACCTACGCGTTGCAAAAGCGACGCGCTAAGCATAAAGCTTAGTGGTGCCAATAATATGAGAAAATATAATATGCAAATAAAATAATAATTTCCTTGCTATTGTGTTCATAAGAACTGCATAATTACCAACTTAATGTTTAGTCGAGGGCTAATCATGTTTTATGATATTAACTTCTTCATGCATTTCGTTAATTATTTTCTTCATGATATTGAGCTTCTTTGTATTTTTGCAATCATTCCTGATACTTAATTTTCGTATTTTCTTTAATAATCAGTTCACAGTTATACTTTTCCATGCCCAAGTAACCTATACTGGATGACTGGACTGGATAACGGGTTGTTGGCACTGGACACCGCGGTGCCTCAGGCCGTCATACCATGGGAGCAGAACGTCAACCATGTATGCAGTCAGTATGGCTAAAAAGCCATGATATCACATAATCGGGCATAAAAGCCATGCATACGGGCATAAAAGCCATGAATACGGGCATAAAGCCATGAATACAGGCATAAAGCCTTTCGCAGTACTGCTAAAACAATACCCTATTGGCATGCCAATCTATCCAAACCAATCACATTAGGCCTACTAGGGCATTTTGCACTTTTAAGTTTCACAATTTTTGAATTTCAAGTCTTGGTGTCACTATTCACTTCATTGGTCAACAAAAAGTTGACTTTTGCATAGAAAATAGTTGCACTGGTTTTAACACTTCCAATGTACCACATTTTGCGTTTAAAACTTGTTGGCATTAAGCATTAATTCCATTTCTAAGCTTAAACCAAGAGAAGCAAAATTTTTAATTTTTGTAACTCAAATTTACTATTCCATTGGGCACTATTGCAGTAAGAATTTGAGGAAATGGTAAACATGAAAGTTGTTCCTTATTTTGTCTAGTTGAATTTCCCTTTTTGAATCACTCCATTTGGAGTTTTGTAGCTCAAGTTATGGCCAAAATAAGTTTACTGTTCACGTGCACTGTTCATGCTGAGATTTTGGGTCTGGCAGATTTTTGGTCCAACTTTGGTCAGTAATTTGATCAAGTTAAGTTCATAATTTGGTCTAACTTTCTTCTTATGAAATGCTCTACCATACCTTTGGTTTCCATCGGTTTAAGAATCGCCTAAATCCGAGTTTTCTAGAAAGAGTTATAGTCCTCCAAACATTACTGCTCAAATGAAAATCTGCAGAGTTGCAGGTTTGATAACTCAACTTTGCCCAATAATTTGAATGGGTTAATGTCATAATTTGGGGTGATGTTCTTCATGAAAGTTGTTTGTCTATATCCTATCTTGTTTCTGTAAAAATTTCAGGTCAATTTGACCATTCTACAGTGAGTTATGGCCAAATGAACAGTTACTGTTCATTTGGTCATTTCTGCAGGTGCTGGTTGCAGGGTATCCGGATTGGGGCCAACTTTTGGTCCACTTGCTTTGGTCTTTTGGGCATGGTTTCTTCAGAAAAAATGTGCCATTATAAGCCTAGTTTCATGTCCAATTGGCCAAACACCAATTGAACCAACACAGCCCAAGATATGGCAGTCCAAGTGGACTGAAATTTCAGTCACTATGCTGCTGTCTTTAGGCAGCCTTCCATTTCAGTTTTGCCATGCATTAACTCACTTCAAATTATGATTAACTTGCCTTAAATGGTCACTAATTGACCATTAAAATGTCCATTAATCACTTCATAAACCAAGTCCAATTCTTCACTCCCAAAACCCTAATTTCAAATTTCAAAACTTAATCAATTAAATTCCTATCACTTCTCATGCATATAACCTCATTAATCATCATCACTAATCATGTATATATGCAGGAATTCATCAAACCCCATAAGGTTCCCAAGGTTGCTGAATTAGGGATGTTTAATTCCTTAACTAATTCTTTCAATTTCTTGAATTTCCCACTTAATTTGGCATGCATACTACACCTAAAATTGAAAGAAAAGGTTTTAGTGCACTAACCTTTAAGTGGCAGATTTTCCCCAAGCTTAACTTCACTTTCCTTGTACTCTTGGCTGCCAAACACTTCCTCTAGGTCCAAGGATTCATTTTAGTGTTGGGGTCTTGAGGAAATATGGTGAGGAAGCATGAGAAATGAAGCTTTTGTTTGAAAATCAATGGAGGGAGAAGAGGGAGAGATTCACGTCTTGAGGAAGAAGAAGAAGAAGAGCAGCTGGGTTTTAATTCCTTTGGCCTTCATTTTGTCTCTTTTATTAGTTAGTCACTTGGTTGTTTGAATGCAATTGGTTATAGTTCTTAATGACATCATCAAGATGTCATAAATGAGCCTTTCTTTGATTTTTCTTTTCTTTTCATCATTACTCAATTTCAATTTAATTTTTAGTAATATTTATTCATATTTTAGATCATAATAATTATTTACTCAACTGGACAAGTCGGCCAAAAATCGTCTCTGAAGGCGAAATGACCAAAATGCCCTCCGTTTGGCTTAACGGGTCAAAATTGTCTGTACCGATTGTAAAATTTTTCTAAATATTTTCTTGGCATTCTAATGCCATAGGGACCTCAATAACCCTTCTCTGGAGTCCCAAAAATTATTTTATAATTTTTCCCCCAAGTCTAGGGCTCCTCGTTGCGAGAACCGCAACTTCCCTCTGGTTACCCATCGCTTGGGCACCGGCTCATTTAACTTGGTTGTATTTTATTTCTAAAATTTTTACTAAATTTTTCTTGTTAATATTTGAGCTAATTATGGTTCCTGACTTTAGTTTAATTATTTTTCCGGACGTTCTAGCTGTCCAGACTGACACCGGTCACCGGAACAGTAGAATGTACGGAGTTGCTACACTGAGGGTGTTACATCTACAGTATAGCCGAGCAAGGCATGCTACACGGCGTGCCGGAACACCTAGTCTGTGATTATCTCATTTCTTGAACTCAATTTGATTTTAAGAAGTCATTTATGTAATATTCATATCATGTTGATATTATTGTCATACTTTGTTAAAATCAGTGTTTCAAGACTAGTAATAAAAATTTGGCAAGGTGCCGTCTATATTTAGGACAAACTGTCCTTCCAAACCTGTTGAAAATAGTTTAATATTATGATATCAAAATCTCAAATATTTCACAGTCTCTATTTCTCAGTAAAGTCAATAGACTTTTACAGTCATTAAACAGTTCCATAATACACTCCATAATAATTTAAATATATATAGAAAATTTCTATGTTATTTAATATGTACAAAATATTAGAAACCTTAGAGCTTTCATAACATTATAAAATACAGGGCTGAATTTCAAATATACAACAAAAGTACAAAATACAAGATATCCTAAGTCCTACCATGTATGCAATGCAGTGCAGATGACTCTGGACTCCTGTGCAGATCTGACGTCTCACCCGGTCGTAGGTCTGCTGGGCTCCCCAGCTGTATCTCCAATACACTGCATAAAGCAACGCGCTAAGCAATTTTGCTTAGTGGTGCCAAATATAAAGAAATATATACTAAAATAAAGTAAATAAAGTGTTTACAAATTTTTGGTGGTGCTGTATGTCAGTAGACTGGATTTAGGTATTTGAATTTAATAGTACTTGAATTACTGCCCGTGTAGCCTATATACTGACTAGACTGGATAAACGGATATACTAGCACTGGGTGCCTAGTACCTCGAGCCGTCACACCATCGGTCACAAAGTGTCTCCCGGTGTGCAAATAACGTGGCTAAAAAGCCATATAGTCAATCTGGCGATAAGCCAAAAATAAATACACAATATGTATAGCCGTAGGCTATTAAAGTCAAAGTGCGGCATAAAAAACCGTAAAAACACAGTATGGTATGAAGCCATTTACAGAACAGCTGTCAGAATCCTATTGGCATGCCAACCTATCCATACTAGTGAACTAGGCAAACTAGGGCACATTATTAATTAATTATTTAATTCTTCAATTTTTAGAGTTTACTAACTATTATATAATTCACAAGTCAATGCATATGTTGACCTTTTTAGGTAATATGGATAAGTTTTTTCTAGCATCAATATGTCACAATTTATATCTCAATATGCTGCCAATATAGTGCAATTTACCATTTTTACAAGTTGGCATTCATTGCCAAAATGCTTTAAGCATCACTGTATGCAAAATGTCAAATTCTCAATTTTTGTGTGCTAGATTGGTCTAGCTTAAAGTCCTATTTCCCTTGGTTTTTAGCTTTTGGTCAAAGAAGAAAAATTGTAGCTCTATGTCTTATTGCACGCGGAGCAAAATTTCAGGTCATTCCGAGCTGTGTAGACCAAGATATGGTCAATTTGTTAAAGCTGGACAGATTGCACTTTTAGTGCACAATTTGGTCAATTTTTAGGTCACTTTTGGTTCGGCAGTTTTTGTGCCCCAACTTGTGCAAGCCATTTGACTTGGTTCTGGTCATTTCTGGGCTTTGGTGTCTTCATAAGACTTGTAGATATAGGTCTTAACTATTCATGGTCAAAATTTCAGGTCAATTGGACCTGTTTTCAATGGGTTATGGCCTAAACACTAACTACTGCTTAAATGGTCAGTTTTCAGGCCTCAAATGCACTAATCCGGATTTGGTCACTTTTTAAGGTCAGTTTCTAGGCAGAATTTTAGCAACATTTCTACGTGAAAGTTGGCCTATTTGGTGTCTAGTTTCACCCCATATTGGCCTCATACCAATTGGGTTCACAGTTTGGCACTTATGGCCTAATTTAGGTGTTGCCTCCAATACACAACCTGCACAAAGCACATACACTCCCAATTTGATGTTCCTTCTCCTCCTCATTACTACAATATTCAATCAACAACACTTCCATACATATATTGTACACAATTCCAGCAAAAATTCTGGGCAGAATACTCAAGTGCACAAGGTACACAATACACCATTAAACTTCAATATTTACATCCACCCAAATTCAACATACTTCAATGTTAATATTACACATATACTTCAACATATTCATACTTCAATATCACTTATACTTGCTGCCTACAATTTAACATTAACATATATCATTAATAACCACATGTTCACACACAAATTCATGCTATTAGGGGCTACCAAATATGGCAGTTTGCTCAAGGCATCAAGGTTCCATTTCACACCTTTAATCTAAACACTACATGCACATACTTATGCACAAACTTACTACAACTTTCATTTGAATTAATCAACCTTCATTTTCATTCACTAGAAGTAAAAATAACTCAAGCTCAACAAGGGTTCATGGCTACCGAAAATGGACAAGTCCATTTCTCACTATTTCTTTCATTTCTCTTCACCAAAACACTCACCTCAACCTAAACACAAGCTTTACTAAAGCAAGGGAGAGGTTTTGGACACTTACAACTTTTGGAGCTTATCAAAACTTCACCAAATCTCTTCCTTTTTGTTCTCTATAATCTGCCCAAGAGGTGTGGACCAAGTTTAATGAAAGAATTTAAGTGGAAACATGGCGTGAAGGTGCTTGCATGAGAGATTTGGAAGCTTTGCCCATGGTGTTTTCATGGTGGTCCATTTCGGCTGGAGAAGATGATGCAGAAAACTGAAGTGTTTAGTGGACATACACATGTCCTTTAGGTGTTTAAATACCCCTTAGTGCCCCACTCACTTTTAATTAAATAATTTTATATGTTAAGATTTTAATTATTCACTTTATACCCCATTTCTTGCACTATTAATATAATGTACCACAATTTTAATTTTTAAGACATTTATAAAGTGTAATATCATTTATTTTTAATGGACATTGAGGTCAAAAGGCAACTCTAGGTGTCAAATGACCAAAATACCCCACCTCGGGGTATATTCCCGATTTTTTCGGTAATACCGATTTTTGTCTGTTTCTCGATTTTTCGTTTTTCTTTGTACTAATCTATTAATTTTTCTTTGATGTTTCTAGTGTCAATTACATTTCAATAAACTTTTATTTATGTCTCAAAATTAAATTCAGAGGGTTTCCCGCGGTCCTGGGGTCGGCAACGGCCTTCCCGGTGCGGTCACCCATCGCTGTGGTGCCGGCTCGTTTAACTTAGCATCATTTTCTCTCTTTCATTTTTGTTTGATTTTTCTTGTATTTTCTTTTTATTTATTTCATCATTATATGTCTGTTCACTATCACCGAAGTGTAGTTCCAAATATCCTAACTTGCCTGGACTGTTATTTGACTACTGGAACAACTGAACGTACAGAACACGTACAGTGGGGATGTTACACCTTCAGCAACTCTTATAAAATGATGAATGAAATACACCTAGGAATGTCCTGATTCAATTCTTGGTGGCTCAGAATTGAATTCCTTAGAAAGTCCATGATCATACCATATTTACTGCTTATCCATGAATGCATGAGATGTATGGAAATGTATGCAATTATATGATATATGCATGCTAAATGGATAATGTGCAAAGTGATACCTTAATAGTAATTAGGATGACTATAAAATCTTCCAAATAAATGATTAAGTTGGAAATGCTATAATTATAGTAATTATAACATGGGCCCTCCATTGGGGCAATTATTTTAAGAAATTTTAAATAGTTGCATAAGATACAATTAATTTAAGAGATTTTCTTAAGAATAATTGTTAAGCATGAGATGTTGTAAATATGTAAATGGTTTGGTGGCCAATATTGGATGTACCTGAGGACATTAAAATTATTTGCATAATTACTGGCTCAATGGGATCAACTTAACTAATGCAAGATAAGTCAATAATGGATGTACCTGAGATTTTGAGCATTAGGGGCTAGGTAAAGGATTGAACCTCACATGAGATGTAATGGGCAAGGAGTTGCTCACTTATAGTTTATTGTAATTCCAATAATGGATGTACTTGAGGATGATCAATAGAATTATAAGAATTCAATCATCCACTAGAAATCCATCCAACTAGGATTTCCGTTTTCTACTTTGGAGGTGTAGGATTCGCTAAGTTAGTGGGAGGACCAATTTGATTAAAAGACCATAATCATTTTGGTTAATTACTTGATACATTTACTAATTAATATGGTTATTTTCTGCAATTAATTTTCTGATAATAATGAGCACAGAACAACCACCACCATCCAATATCCTGGCAAGCATACTTGATCGCAATAGGTTAACAGGACCTAATATGTCTGATTGGCTAAGAAATTTAAAACTTGTCTTGAACCTTGAACATATAGGATATGTTCTAGATTCAAATGTTCCTGGTCCCTTACCTCCAGAGGCCACTCAAGAGGAACATGAAACTTTGGACAAGTGGACGAAGCATGATATGAGAGCTAAGTGTTACATGCTTGCTTCCATGAGTAATGAGTTACAGAAGCAACATGAGAACATGCAGAGTGAGAGTGAGATCCTCCTTCACCTACAAGAGTTGTGTGGTGAGCACAATAGGAATGCTAGGTATGAGATATTTAGACAGCTGTTCCGCATGAAAATGTCTGAGGGATAGAATGTTGGGGATCATGTCCACAAGATGATTCGGCTGATTGAGCAGTTGGAACATCTTGACTTCAACATGGATTTCCAACTACAGATGGATTTGATCCTTCAGTCCCTTCCTGAGTCTTTTGGGAATTTTGTGTCAAATTTCCATATGACTAAACAGGAATGCACCTTAACTGGTTTACACAAAATGCTAGTTATTGCCCAAAAGAATATGCCCGGCAATAAAGGAAAAGAGATAGCTTTGATTGCATCTTCTTCTACTGGAAAGTCCAACAAGAAGAAGGGCAATAAGAAAAAGAAACCTCAGATTCCTAGTCCTTCCAAGAAGATAGCCAAACAGAAAAACAAAGATCAAAGTTGACAAAAGTAAAGAAAGTGTTTCCACTATCAGCAGGAAAGTGTTTCCACTGTCAGCAGGAAAGTGTTTCCACTATCCAGAGTATAAAAATCTAAAAGAATGCAATGCCATGATGAAAATCAACTCAAAATTCAAAATATATTTGGCACTTAAGATTAGGTCATGTTGCAGAAGATAGGATTGCAAAAATTGGAGAAAATGGGGATTTTATCCTCATTGGGCTCTGAGCCTACTCCAACTTGCGAATCTTGCCTTCAGGGCAAAATGACTGGATCACCCTTTGTTGGACAAAGGCTAAGGGTTGAAAATATTTTGGAGCTAATACATAGTGATGTATGTGATCCATTTAAGGAAATGGTTAAAGGCAGTTTTCATTACTTTATTACCTTTACTGATGTTAAATAAAGGTTTGGGTATTTGTATTTGATGAAATACAAACATGAATCCTTTAAAAAGTTCAAAGAATTTAAATCTGAAGTAGAAAATCAAACAGGAAATAGTATTAAAGCTCTTCGATCAGATCGTGAGGTGAATATTTGAGTACTGAATTTGATGAATACTTGAGAGAGCATGGCATTGTTTCCCAGCTGACTCCTTTAGGAACGCCACAGCTAAATGGTGTCTCTGAAAGGAGAAATCGTACCCTATTGGATATGGTACATAGTATGATGAGCTATACTGATATGCCAATCTCCTTTTGGGGATTTGCATTAGAATCAACTTTGTATATTCTGAATAGGATTCCATCAAAATCAGTTTCTTCCACACCTTATGAGATATGGCATGGAAGAAAACCAAGTCTTAAGCATGTTAAGATTTGGGGTTGTCCAGCTTATATCAAAAAGCTGAACACTGATAAATTGGAAACCAGATCAGAAAAAGGTCGATTTGTTGAATATCCAAAAGATAGTTTTGGATATTATTTTTATTTGCCTATTTCATAAAAGGTTGTGATAAGTAGAGATACCACATTTCTTGAACAACAGTTTGTTCAAGAAGGAAGCAAAGGAAGGCAGATAGAGTTGGAATTGGAGTATTGTGATCAACCAACAAATCAGATGGATATAGATACATCTAGTCAACCTACACCCGTTAATGAAACATCTACAGCTGTTCCTCGTAGAACAACCAGGGTATCTTACCTACCAGTGAGATATGGTTTCCTTCATGAAGAAGAACAAGAGTTGTCTACTCATGAAGAAGTAGATAATGGAGATGATCCACTTACCTATGAAGAAGATATATCAGATATAGACTCTTCAAAATGGATTGATGCTATGAAATCCAAAATTGATTCCATGTATAAGAATCAAGTTTGGGATCTTGTTGACCCACCTGAAGGTATTGTACCTATAGGGAACAAATGGGTTTTCAAGAAGAAAATTGGTTTTGATGGAAAGGTAGAGACCTATAAGGCAAGGTTAGTAGCGAAAGGGTTTCGCCAAAGGCAAGGAATCGACTATGAGGAGACTTTCTCGCCTGTTACCTTGCTTAAATCAATTAGGATTCTATTAGCAATAGCTGCATACTATGATTATGAGATTTGGTATATGGATGTCAAAACAGCTTTTCTCAATGGATACATTGAAGAAAACATTTTCATGGAACAACCTAGGGGTTTTGAATCCCAAGATGGTTCCAAGGTATGCAAGCTAATGCGATCTATTTATGGGTTGAAACAAGGTTCGAGGAGTTGGAACATCCGTTTTTGATGAAGCCATTAAATCCTTTAGTTTTATCAAAAATGAGGATGAGCCATGTGTATATAAGAAGGTTAGTGACAGTGCTATCACTTTCCTTATCTTATATGTGGATGACATACTGTTGATGGGTAATGACACAGGTATGTTGACAACTGTAAAGGTATGGTTGTCAAATACATTCTCCATGAAAGACTTAGGAGAGGCAACCTATATTCTTGGGATTCGCATCTATAGAGATAGAGCGAAAAGAATAATTGGTTTATTCCAAAGTCTATACTTGGAAAAGGTGTTAAAGAGGTTTAACATGCTTGATTCCAAGAGAGGATTGTTACCAGTGAGACATCTTTCTAAAGAGATGTCTCCAAAGACACCTGAAGAAAGAGATAAAATGGCCAGGATTCCATATGCTTCGGCTATTGGAAGTTTAATGTATGCAATGTTGTGTACTAGGCCAGATATCGCATATGCTGTTAGTTTAACTAGCAGGTATAAATCCAATCTAGGTTTGGAACACTAGATAGCTATTAAGAATATCCTGGAGTACTTGAGAGGAACTAAGGATTTATTCTTGATATATGGAGGTGGTGACTTACAATTGGATGGTTATACTGATTTTGATTTCCAATCAGATATAGATGATAGAAAGTCTACCTCTGGATATGTGTTCATTTGTAATGGAGGTGCAGTCAGTTGGAAGAGTTCCAAACAGAGCACGACTGCAGATTCTACTACAGGTCGAGTATATTCTCGCATCGATGTCGCAAAGGAAGTCGCTTTGGATAAAAAAGTTTGTGATAGAACTTGCAGTAGTTCCTTCCATTAAGTCAGCAGTTCCACTACACTGTGACAATAATGGAGCAGTCATACAGGCTAAGGAACCAAAGTCTCACCAAAAATCCAAACACATAGAAAGGCACTACCACATTATCAGAGAAATAGTTGGGCGAGGCGATGTAGCCATGTAGAAAATAGCATCAGCTGAAAATCCAGCTGATCCATTCACTAAGCCTATGTCACAGACTCAGCTAGACTGACATCTTGAGAAAATGAGTTTAATATATTGTAATGAATAGCTCTAGTGCTAATGGGATATTATTAGTAGTATGCCCTATAGCATATCATTTAGTATGTATCTTGTACATATTTTTATTAATAAAAGGCATTTCCACTTTTCCATTTACATAAGATATTTATGTGTAATAGAAAAGGTCCATTGATATTTTGTTAGAAATTCTATTCTTAAGCTGTTAAGAATATGAGCGACAATATTTCTAGTACAAAGCATTATAAATAGGTTCACAATCGAGGATACTTCATAATAAGGACATGACTTATCCAGAAAGATTGTATTTATGTTTGTTCCCAAGTTATTTATATGAGATATAAATAAGATGGAATGGTGAGTCTCATGCCATATGACAAAAATGATAGGCACTTATACATGATAAGTAAGCCGAACCAGTGACACTTATAACAAGCACATGGAGTTTACTCTTGTTAATGTTTTGTCATAAATCATATCAGTGCATATAATCTTTAGACCTGAGATAGCACAGTTATCTTATATATAGGTAGTTTGAGTTTGATACTGCTTTCATACTTGTACTGTGTATGGGTATATGGGCATGTGTTGGCTCCTACTAGTTATATATGGAGGTAGGTGTTGATCAAGATGGAATCTGTTCCTCTAAGTAAATAGAGATAAAATCCTATGTTCATTTAATTGTTCTTGATGTTTCAAGTTCCTGGCCAGGACAGGTAGATTTATTCAAAAAAGAGTTTCTGATGAGAAAATCTTTTTAATCAAGAACTGGAATTAAAAGAGAACATAATATTCATAGCAAAGGGAGTTTGACATAAACCATGACTCCAGCTTGAGTTGGGATTTTGTAACAGAGAGATTCTAGTGCATGGTAACATATGATTATAGGTTCATTTAAGGTAAACCTTATTACTAATTGGGTGTCCATGGCATGTTATGCTAGGTGTTAACCATGGTCTATGAGGTGCATAAAATGATTTAGAGAAATCATTTATGGTAAGAAAGAGTTCTGATAGTATTAAGAGTTGATATCATATCTCATTGCCAATTAGTGATGAGCCTAGTAAGTCATACACATACACAAGTTATCACCTAATTAAATATGATTTAATTAATTAATTAAAGAGTTTAATTGATTAATTAAATAGGTTTGGTTTGCAATTAGATTGCAAAGTCCCTAGCATGACTTGAAACCAAATCTAGATTATTGGATGTATAGTATAAGTTAAATTTATATTTAAAGTATTTAAATATGAATTTAATTAATGAGAAATTAATTAATAGATATTAATTAATTAATTTATATTTGATATAAATTAATTAAAAGAAGAGAAATAATTATTTTGGATTGAGAACTCAAAATTGAGACACAGGGGCATTTTGGTCATTTCACAGTGTGACACATGGCACCATGTGATGGTGACACATGGCATTACACATAAGCTTGCCAAATGTTTTTTAATCATGTAAGATGATTAAAATTAAGATTAAATATGGGTTTGACACTTGGCACAATGTAATTAGGTCAATTAAACTTAGAACCAATCAGAGGGTGACATGTGGCAAGGGTTTAATTTGTTGATCTAGCTATATAAGTGTTGTTATGAATTAAAAATATGACAACCAGCAGCCACACTCCTTTGTCACGCCATTTTGAAGCTCTCCCTCCCTTTCTCTTCATCTCTCATCAATTCAAAGAGATTAGCCATCAATCTCTTGAATTAAAAATAGTAGAAATTGTTTCTAGTGTCCTGTTTACATCTCTAATCTTTTTAATAGCAGAACTTGATTTTCTAATTAATAGAAAAAGCTTTAGAAGCTATTCAAGGGCTGCCATAGGTGTTCTTGGTGTGGACAAGCTAGAGGAATAATATTTGGTGTCCTAAAGATGAATCTCAAAGGCGCAAATACGCTGCAGTGCATCAAGAGGTTAGTGTAATCGTTCTTGATTTAATTTAGGGTTCTAAAATTAATCTGATTAATTTTAAAATCTTAAATGGAAAATACAAATCCAAAAACATATTAAAAGAGTTTTAATATGTTGTTTATCGTTGAAATCAAATAGATAAAAATAAATCTTGTATGATGCATGTGACCCTAGGTGAAAATTTTTGAATTCAATGGTATAAACTTGTGTTTTTCACGCTTCCGTTCCTTCAATTTATTCCTTTAAAAAATTTTGTTCTCGTTATATTTTAATATCAATTATTTTTCTATGGAGAAATCAGCGGAGTTTCCCCTGTTTCTATTATCATTTGCCATATTTCAATATTCACCTGCTTGAAATTTCAATAATATTTTCACAATAAAATCTCATCAGTTATTTTCATAATCATCTCATCACACATTCAATTCTTGCAACTCATTTGCATACATATCCATTCATACTTAAATTATGTATCAAAATTCTCAAACTTTATAATTTACATGATGTACAAATTAATTACAATATCATAATTTATATTATAATTAATAACTAATTATAAATACATAAAATAACTAATTATAAATACATAAAATAACTTTTGTGAGCCCTATCTACATGCATTGCTGAGGAGGTGACAACTTCAACACTTCTGACACTTCTGCAGATCTGGA
This sequence comes from Hevea brasiliensis, assembly GCF_030052815.1. Taxonomy (NCBI): domain Eukaryota; kingdom Viridiplantae; phylum Streptophyta; class Magnoliopsida; order Malpighiales; family Euphorbiaceae; genus Hevea; species Hevea brasiliensis. Next base: position 84,023,628 of record NC_079496.1, on the reverse strand, counting down.
CTCCAAAAATTCTAGTCAAATGTCCACTGAGTTTTAGCTTCAGTACCTATGCGAAGGAAACAAATCCATCACCCTAAGCATTTCTGCTTAGTGGTGCAATAATATAACAAGAAAATAATATATACAAATAAGAAAGACTGAAGTATAATTCTAAAGTATAATTCAGATCCTCGAGTATCACTTAAATTTAGTATGATATTTCTAATATCAACTATCTTATATTCTATTTTATCCCTATACAGATCAATTCTAGGAGTATTGTATTTTCGATTCCTACAATTCTGAAAATTTCATTTGTACTACTTGATTCAATTATGTTTCCATTGCTAATCTTTTTCCTCATTTCATTCAATACCAATGTTCTTAAATAATTTCAATAATTTACACTGCCCAGGTAACCTATGACAGACTGACTAAACTGGATAACGGGTCGTTAGCATTGGACATCGCGGTGCCTCGGGCCATCATACCATGGGACGCGGAACGTCAACCACGTATGCAGTCAATATGGCTAAAAAGCCATAATAACATATAATCGAGCATAAAGCCATGAGTGCGGGCATAAAGCTATGAATACGGGCATAAAGCTATGAATACAAGCATAAAGCCTTATGCAGTACTGTTAAAATAATACCCTATTGGCATGCCAATCTATCCAATCTAACACACATGTCTAGACTATACATGGGCACAGTAGTACCATTAAATGTTAATATATTGTGTTTTATGACTTCATTATTTCATGACGAATTTCAATTATAATTTATAACATTTCAATTCTATTCCTAACAGAAGTATAAATTTTTAAAGTATATTTCTACATAAATTTTACCTTCATCATAATTCATATATTTATTCATTATATCCTTTATGTCGATCGCAATTCACAACAATGGTTCTCATAAACCATTTTACTCAAAGTACTTTTCCTTTCTACAATAATGAGAACTAAAGTCTCATTCATACATTAACATGATTAATTCATTATGTCATTCATACGATCATAATTTATAACAATTATTTCATTATATATTCCATTATATATATTTGTTGTAACATTCTAAACTTTATTTTCTAGTGGAAGTACAATATCTAGACTCATTTTTATCTAATGTATATATTCATGAATATCATTTATGTAATTCATAATTTATCAATTATATCATCTATTTTTCCTTTCTAATTCCTTATCTAATTTATTACATCATTTTACATGTCCCTAGGTCAACATATTCATTTATATTGATTTCCAAACCACATTTCAAAATATATTAACAATGTCTCCTAAGTTCTATTTGTGATGAGAATACAATCCTCATCGACACATTTACATAATTTAAACATTCATTAAATCATTTAAGTGAGGTACCTTTCACTCCATTAATTTGGTTATTACTATTCTATTTGTGATTTGGTGGGTTAGCTCAAGTTTGATCAAGCTTCCATGGAGTTTTCTTTTCTCTCTCTCTCTCTCTCTCTCTCTCTCTCTCTCTCTACGTTTTTGGCTGCCCAAAGGTTGAAGATTCAGATTGTTTGTCAATTTTTGTCTAATTTATCTCCTTTTAATTGGCATGTTGAGTTGTGATTGGTGGAGACCTAACTAATGACATCATGTGATGTCATATTTCCTATTTTCTTTCATTTCCTTTTCGTTTCCTTTCTACTCATTTTCAATTTAATTTTTAGCAATATTTATTCATATTTTAGATCATAATAATTATTTACTTAACTAGACAAGTCGGTCAAAAATAATCTCCGAAGACGAAATGACCAAAATTCCTTTTGTTTGGCTTAACAAACTAAAATTGTCTGTACCGATCTAAAAATTTTTCTAAACCTTTTCTTGGCATTCTAATGCCATAGAACCCTCAATGACTCTTTCCTGGAGTCCTAAAAATTATTTCATGAATTTTCACCCGGGTTTAGGGCTTTTAGTTGTGAAGACCGCAACTTCTCACTGGGTTACCCATTGCTAGGGCACCAACTCATTTAACTTGGTTGTATTTTATTTCTAAATTTTTTTCTAAATTTTCCTTATTAATATTTGAGTTATTTATGATTCCTCACTCTAGTCTAAATATTTTTCCAGGCGTTCTAGCTGTCCAGACTGACACTGGTCACCGGAACAGTAGAATGTGCAGAATTGCTACAATGAGGGTGTTACACTATCACCCATACTGCATCATGCTTCTTTTGGGTGAGAGGTAGACCACTTACGAAATCCATAGTGACCGGGTCCCATTTCCATACATGTATGCTTATAGGTTGTAGCAAACCCGATGGAACTTGATGTTTTGCCTTAACTTACTGACATGTCAGGCATTTTGTCACATAATCAGCTATGTCCTTCTTCATACCAGGCCACCAATAATGAAGCTTCAAGTCATGATACATTTTTGTAATTCCTGGGTGCATAGCATAAACGCTAATGTGTGCCTCTTTAAGAATACTGGCTTTCAATTCCCCATCATCTGGTACACATACTCTTCCTTTGTAGCACAGGCACCTGTCTGCTTTTATCACATAGTAAGTTTCCTTCCCTTCTGGGATTTTGCCCATTATAGCCATTAACTTCTCATCTACCTTCTTTCCATCTAGAATCTGCTATAGCAAGTTTGGCTTTACTTACAACTCAGCCAAAATAGCTCCATCTCGAGCCAAGGATAGACGGGTATTCAAAGATCTCAAGGCTACAATGGATTTTTTGCTCAAAGCATTAGTAACTACATTTGCTTTCCCAGGATGGTAGTCAATCACGCAGTCATAGTCTTTTAGGAACTCAATCCATCGCCTCTGTCTAAGGTTGAGTTCCTTCTGGGTTGGCAAGTATTTCAGACTTTTGTGGTCTGTGTATATGTAGCACTTTTCACCATACAAGTAGTGCCTCCATATCTTCAGTGCGAAGATAATTGCTGCAAGTTCCAGATCATGGGTAGGGTAGTTCTGTTCATGTGCCCTTAGTTGCTTGGAAGCATAAGTGACCACCTTTCCCTCTTACATCAATGCACACCCTAACCCATTATGCGAGGCATCACTGTAGACCACAAAGTCCTTTCCTGACACTGGCTATGTTAACACTGGTGCCTCTATCAACGCAGCTTTCAGCTTCTCAAAACTGGCTTGACATTTGTCATTCCAGTCAAATCTGACATTCTTGTGTAGCAACTTGGTCATTGGAGCAGCTATTAGAGAAAATCCCTTCATAAATCTTCTATAATACCCAGCTAGCCCTAAGAAACTTCTGACCTCAGTTGTATTTCTAGGAGGCTTCCATTCCATCACTGCTTCTATCTTCTTGGGATCTACTCTAATCCCATCAGCTGACATTATGTGTCCAAGGAATGCAATCTCACTCAACCAGAAGTCACACTTGGACAGCTTAGCATAAAGCTTCTTTTCTCTAAGGGTTTGCAGAACAATTCTCAAATGTTCATCATGTTCTTTCCTAATTTTGGAATACACCAGAATATCATCAATAAAGACCACTATGAACCGATCTAGGTATGGATGGAAGATACGGTTCATAAGGTCCATGAATGCTGCTAGTGCATTTGTTAGGCCAAAGGGCATCACTAGAAACTCATAATGCCCATACCGAGTCCTGAATGTAGTCTTTGGCACATCTGCATCCTTTACCCTCAACTGATGATATCCTGATCTGAGATCAATTTTGGAAAATACTCCTGCTCCCTTTAGCTGATCAAACAGATCATCAATTCTAGGTAACGGATACTTATTCTTCATAGTCACTTTATTTAACTATCGGTAATCAATGCATAGCCTTAAAGTCCCATTCTTCTTTTTTACAAATAGTACTGGAGCTCCCCATGGTGACATACTAGGGCGTATAAAGCCCTTGTCCAGTAACTCCTGCAACTAGATTTTCAGCTCCTTCAATTCCGTAGGTGCCATCCTATACAAAGCAATGGAAATTGGTGCTGTACCCAATAGTACCTCAATGGCAAATTCGACTTCCCTTTCTAGTGGTAACCCAAGCAATTATTTAAGAAACACATATGAGAAGTCTCTTACTGTGGGTGTGTCACACAGGTTTGGCTTAGCTGCCTAGTATCAACCACGTGTGCTAAGTAGGCTTTACAACCCTTTCTCATTAGTTTTCTTGCAACTGTGGTTGAGATGACATTGGATAGGAAATCTGTCCTTTCACCCACAACTGTGATCTCATTACCCTCAAGAGTTTTCAAGGAAATCCTCTTCAGTTTATAGTTAACCATTGCCTGATGACGTGACAACCAGTCCATTCCCAAAATCACGTCAAACTTCCCACATACCCCTGAATTCGATCCGATCAAGTCTGTCGAGAATTCATACCCTTGAATCCTTAACAGGTAACCTTTGTACACCTTATTAGCCACCACACTGTGGCCTAATGGATTAGTGACTAGAATGTCTTGGTCACTATCCTCTACTAGTATCCCCCTTTCCACAGGTAGCTTGATGTAGATATATGAATGGGTAGATCCTGAATCCACCAATGCATGTATAGAGATGTTGTAAAGGGAAAACATACCCCTGATGACATCTGGGGCATCTTGCTCCTCCTGAGCTCTCATGGCATAAGCCCTGGCAAGTACTCTGACCTCTGGCCTCTCGGCTGTCTCAGATGTAGGTCTTTGTGATGGACCAGCTGCCTTAGATTTACCAGGCCTTCTACCCCTTTGAGGTGTAGGGGCAGGCCTGTCTGCTTATGCTGGAGCAGCTGTAGTAGTTCTGCGTAGAAACTTTCTTAGCTGATGCTCTATAGACCCACACCTTAGGCAAGCACCTGTCACTCTCCAACACTCCCCCTTATGCCACTTTAAGTAGTGTGGACAGGCAGAAGATGCTCGAGCTGGTCCCCTGAACACCATCCCTGGAGAGCTGCCCATTGATGGGGTGGACTGGCCTCTCCTAGGTGTGAACTCTGGTTTGGGCCCCTAGGACTGACCCTGACCTTGAGGCTGACCTGAACTCTGAGCAGGTGGACCTCTAAATTTCTTCCCAAGTGTAGAAGATGAACTGGATTGACCTGGACCCCTCTTTTGCTATCTTTCCCTTCTGTTCTGCTCATTTATTCTAACTTTCTCAACCTTTAAAGCAGCTTTCACTAATTTGGTGAAGTCTGTAATCCCCAAGGCAATGATCATTATTTTGATGTTGTCATTTAGCCCCTCTTCAAACCTTCTGCACCTTTTTGCTTTTATGGGGACTATCTCTCTCCCACACCTACTCAGTCTCACAAATTCCCGTTCATATTCTGCTACAATCAGCTGTCTCTGCCTTAAGCTGATAAACTCTCTTCTTCTATCTTCTAGGTACATACTTCCCACATACTTCTTCTTAAACTCAGTGAGGAAGAAATCCCAAGTTACCAGTTCTGGCCGGACTTCGCTAGATACAATGTCCCGCCACTAATAGGCATCATCTTGCAATAGGGACACAACACCCTCTAAGTTTTACTCTGGGGTGCAATGCAGTTGCTTCAATACCTGGATGATTTTGTCTAACTAATTTTCAGCTACCACTGAGTCGTCTTCTCTCTTACCCAAGAAGTCCATAGCTACAAATTTTCTCAGTTTTTCCAGGTGAGATTTCTGCTGTGGAGGTGGTGGTGGTGGCATAACCCCAACTATTTGTCTGAAGAAATCTGCCATATGCTAAAACATAGCCGGCAGAGGCTGTGCAGGCACCTCTGGACTGACACCGGTCACTGGAACAGTAGAATGTACAGAATGTCTATAGTGAGGGTGTTACAAAATTGGTGTACTATGAAAACCCTAAATTTTGGTCAGCCTTGAGGTAGTGAAGAATTGATGTGTTTGATGAATTAAAACATGTTTATGAGTAGTGATGAAAGCAAATATGTGAATTGTAATGGTAATTGGGTGATTGACACTAGATTGGGAATATGGCCAATTAGGGTTTTATGAGAATTTGGGAATTTTGTGCTTTGAAGCTTAATTGGTATTATTAAGGTCAATTAGTGACCATTTGAAGTAGTTTGACCTTAAAATGGAATTGGTTGTGGAATTAAATTATGAATGGGATGAGTTGCCTTTGTGCTGGAAATTCTAGACTTTGAGTCTAGTAGGTTTGGGCAACCAGAAGTAGAGTTGTATAGCTTCAATTGGCGTAAGGCTAATTGGAAGTGAAACTAGGGACATAATTCCACCTTTTTCATGAAGAGACCCTACCTAGAAAACCAACACAAATTGACTTGAATCTGGGTAACCAAAATCTGGATCTGGAAAAATGACCATATGAATAGTGATTATTCAAATGGGCATAACTCTTTGTAGAGAGGTCCAAATGACCTGATTCTTGAACCCATGGAAAGCTTAGACATAGTAGTACATCTTCTATGCAGAATAGAAACTCAAATTCTGACCATAACCTAATCAAATTGCTAACTGAAATTAGCTCATTAAAATTGCTAAAACCAAAACTATAATGCCCTCATTTTAGGTAGTCTGTATATTCCACTGTTCCGATGACTAACATCTGTTCAGAGGGTCAGGATGTCTGGAACTACACTTAAACTGTAGTGAGAAAACATAAAATGATGGAATAAAGACCAAGTAAAAGCTAAGAAAAATAAAAGAAATGAAATACCAATAAGTTAAATGAGCTGAGGTTTTGGCCCCAGACTCACGAGAAACCCTATGAAATAAATATTTTAGACTAAATTGAAGGTTTTATGAGGATTAAATGACATTAAAAATATCAAAGAAAATTTAAGAAAATCAGCCAATCGGTAAAGGGAAATTATAACTGATAAGTTAAACGCAGGGCTTTTTGGTCATTTCATACTCAGAGTTGAATTTTGACCTAAATGTCAATTAAAATAAGAGAGATTAAAACACAAAATAAATTAAAATTATGAAAAATTCAATAGAAATGGGAATTTAACAACTATATAAAAGGGATAAGAAAGAATTAAAAAGAGACAAATTACATAGAAAAAAGAAGTCATCTTCTTCCTTAGTATTCCATGGCTGAACCACATGAAAAAAACCCTCTCCTCCATTTTCTCTTTTCTAGCTCAATTTCTCCCCCTTTCTTACCATAATTTTCATAAATCCCTTCATTAAAAATTATCCCCACACCATAAGGAAGATAGTGGCTGCCAAGAAATTAAGAAATTCTAAAGTTTTCACACGTCCAAGAAGTGTCCATAAAGGTTAGTGCACTATACACACTTCTTTCTTTCTCTAAGTATGATTAGTATGCTAAATTAAAGAAAATTCTATAAAATTAAAATGAATACCATGAGTAGGGGAAACCCTAATTTTTGGCAGCTATAAGAAGTGTGTGAAACTAATGATTTTAATTGTTTTGAAATGGTTAGTGAGAACATATGATAAATTTGTATATGGTAGAAATCAAATTAAATGGAAAATGCATGAGATGGTGATGTTGAGTTAGGGTTTTGAACTAACTTTGGGACTTTTATGTTATGGCTTGAAATTGGTATTGTTGAGATTGATTGTTGCCTATTAGAAGTGCCATGTATGTTAATTGAAGTTTGTGAGTTGGAGGAAATGAAATTGGGATTGTACATTTTCATGCAGGTTTGGGACTTATAAGTCCGGTGTGTATATTGAGTCATAACTTGAATTGTGTTGCTCCAATTGGTATGAGGCCAATTGGAAATGAAATTAGGGTGAAAATGCCCCATTTTTCATGAAGAAACCATGCCCAAAAAATGTCCCCAACTTGACCTAAATTCTACTTGAATTCGGGTAACCCTAACTTAAACCCAGAAAAATGACCAAATGAACAATACATGTTCAAATGGTCATAACTCAATCTAGAAACTTCAGAATGACATGATTTTTATACCATTGGAAAGGTTAGAAATAGGAGCACATTTTGCATTCAGAACACAAAACCCATATCCACCTATAACCAAATCAATTTGCTAGCACAAATTAGGTCAACAAAACTATCTAGAACCAAACTGCCTAAAAATTCTAAACTTAGGCCTACCCGACTAGTTTTGAAAAAAAAAACCATAACTTGGTCTAAAAAATTGAAAATGCAATAAAACTAGTGCCTAAATTTTTATAAGACATAGATCTACAATATTAGTATTTTTACCAAAACCCAGAACCCAAAGGAACTAGGTCAAATTGTTAGAAAAATTCAGCATATCAAAACTTGGAATTTAACCAAACTACACTTGACCCCAGAACAGTTTTTATAGCATATCTCCCACTAGGAAACTCCAATTGGGGTGAGCCAAACTGTTTTCGAAACCTAAGAAACAAGGCTCCAACTTTGGTGTATAAACTTTCCTCAAATTGTGAGTGTAAGGACCTAAAATTAGAGGCAAATCCACTGACTGAACCTAGAATCCTGTTAGTGTAGGGTACATGAGTCCAGGTCAGTTAATTGGCTATAATTAATTCTCTAAAACTAGAAAAATTGTAATTAAAAATTCTAAGTTACCATAAGACATATGAAGAACTATGAAGAACAATAGGCCTAAAAGTGGATGCAACATGTCCAATTAATTAGGTAAAATGTAACTCCAAAATCTGCCTAGTTATAGAACTAGAATAAGGAAATGAAGCAGTTGTTGTTATTTGGCCATAACTTGAATTATAAAACTCCAAATGACATGATTCAAAAGGGAAAACAAAGGTAAGACATAGAGGAACAACTTCCATGAAGGAAGTGTGGCCAAAAAGTGGCCACATATTGATCAAATTGATAGGTAAACCTAAGATACCAAAACTAAACGTAAAGGAAGGTTCAAGAAATTGCCTAATACATGATATGTAATTACCTATAAGAATTGCTAAATGTATAAATTACATGAAAGATGTATGTGAGACCTACTTTTCCACTACAAATTGACATGAAATTTCTAATAAGCAATAATACTAAATTGCCCAAAGTATACCTAGTCTTCTGTATATAGCGTGGATACCAAATAGGGACTACAGATTGTAGTACTACTCACATGAATGATCATTGATAGATAACAAATGTCTAAGATGGTTGTTCTACTGGCTTTATGCCTGCCTGTTTGCCATAGTGTCTATTATCATTTTTAGCTTTATGCATGCCCACTTGCTTTGTGCCTGACATGACCGATATATACTTGATAGACATACGGATGTTTAACTAGTATACTCCCGGGTATCTAGTCTTTTTAATCTGTTATAAGTTACTTGAGCATTGATATGAATTTAATTAAACAGAATATGAGAGGAATAAATATAAAAGATACCTATAAATTTAATTTTTCCCAAAGTTTAATAAATATGTAAATGACCAAAAATTTATGCAATTATACAAAGATTAATTATGTTAGATTATTTTGTTACTTTTATTTTAAATTATGCACCAATAAGTAATTCACTTAGTGTGTTGGTTTTCCATCACGTAGGTACTGGAGACTACCAGCAATAGCAGTTGCAGCAGTAGTGCTCTGAGCATAGAGGGAAGAGGTTTCAGTTCTACCTCTATGGTATTTTCCTAAAGCTTGCCTTTGGGTTGTTCCTCCTTTAACTCTTCTATAGCGAAAACTTGAGCTAATAGTAGGGGTGGATTAGCTATCAAGGATTACACACAAGCTGCAATCTCCATGTTCTCCTTCTCTGCCATGTGGCTGTGCACAATGGATGCTCCTAGAGGATCTTCAGGGTGTGCTTTAATGAATTCCTCTTTAACTTGCTTATCAATTATATCAACCTTGAAGCATTCATCAAGTTCAAGTTTGTGTTTCATTGCGTTAAACAGGTTGAGCTCCACTTCTTCATTTCCTACCTTGAGAGTTAGCAGTCTGTTCTTAACATTTATGACAGCTCTAGCAGTTGCTCAAAAAGGTCTTCCCAGGATTATAGGGATTTGGACATCCTCCTCCATTTCCAGTACAACAAAATCAACTGGGATAAAGAATTTTCCCACCTTAATAGGGATGTTTTCTAGAATGCCCACAGGGTATTTCACAGATCGATCAGCCAGTTATAATGAAATTATTATAGGCTTAAGTTCCCCCACATCAAGCTTCTTACATATTGACAAAGGCATCAGACTCACGCTTGCACCTAGATCACAAAAGGCTTTGTCTATATTCATGTTACCGATAAGACAAGGTATGGAGAAGCTTCCTGGATCCTTGAGTTTTAGTGGCAGCTTGTTCTACAATATGGCACTGTGTTCCCTTGTAAGAGCAATAGTCTCATAGTCCTCCAGCCTTCTTTTCTTTGATAAAATGTCCTTGAGGAACTTGGCATATGATGGCATTTGAGAGAGTGCTTTTGTAAAAGGAATGTTTATATAAAGCTTTTGCAAAAATTCTAGAAACTTTCCAAACTGCTTATCCAATTTGGCTTTCTAGAATCTTTGAGGAAAGGATAGAGGAGGCTGATATGGTTCTGGTAGCTTCTTTTTCTTCCTTGCTTCCTCTTTTTTACTTCTCTTTAGCTTCTTCTCTTTTGTCCTTTGTTTGGTTTTTAGATTTATCAGAGGTTCTCTTAATTGGTTCTTCCTCTCACTATTCTAAAATCCTTCCACTTTTCAATGTAATTGCCTTACAGTGCTCTCTTGGGTTCATCTCTGATTGACTAGGCAGCTTACTAGCAGTTTTGCTCGAAGATGTTGCTTGTTGAGCAATTTGATTTTCAAGCATCTTGTTGTGGGTGGCAAGTTGGTCCATTCTAGAAGCTAGCTATTTGATCACTTCATTTTGTTGTTGCTGGGCGGCTAAGAAGCTTTCCATCATGGATTCCATAGTCGAACTTGGTTCAGCCTATTGGCTCTGAGGGGGTGGCAGTGGCTATGTAGGGTTTTATCCCCTATTCTAAAATCCCGAGGGCGCTGGTGGTCTATACCCTTGTTGTTTGTTCATTGGCTGATTTTGTGAATTGGACCATGAGAAATTTAGGTGGTTCCTCCATCCAGGATTGTATGTATTTGAATATGGATTGTGGGGCTATCTCTGATTGAAGTTCCCTCCGTTATTCACATAGTTCATCTATTCTGTGGGGAGTTCACTGAAATTGTTATACTCTAAACCCATATATCCTCCTCCACAGTTGTCATCATGTTGACTGTTCTTCCCTATAGCATTGGCTTGCATTCTATTAAGCCTCTTTGTGAGCTGTTAAAATTGAGCATTTATCATGCTTAGGGCATCCACTTCAAGAAACCCAGTTGTTTTCCTTGTATTCCCCCTTTCATTTGACCACTCGTAATTGTGATATGCGACCCTCTCTAGAAGTTCAAGTGTATGATCCACTGTTTTTTCCATTAGGTCACGTTTTGCTGCCGAATCTACTGTGCTCCTTGTAGATGGTAGTAGCCCATTATAGAAGTTCTAAATTAGGAGCCAATCTTCTATGCCATGGTGGGGGCATTCTCTCTATTGGTCTTTATATCTCTTCCATGCATCATAGAGTGATTCACCTTCCCTCCGCCTAAATGTTTGAGTTCAACTCTCAACCTTGTAGTCTTTGCAAGTGGGAAGTACCTTGCTAGAAAAGCTTGTGAGAGGTCTTTTCAAGTGGTGAATGTTCCAGCTATTTGAGAAAGTAACCACTTCCTTGCTCTATCTTGAAGGGAAAATGGAAATGCTCTGAGTCTTATGGCTTGATTAGGGACTCCATTCATCTTGAATGTGTCACAAAGGGCAAGAAAACACTGGAGGTGGTAGTGCGGATCTTCTGTTGGTGAATCCCCAAACTGGGTCTATTGGATCATCTAGAGCCATGCCGGTTTTAATTCAAAATTGTTGGCATCCACTGTGGGTCTTGTAATACTAGATTAGAATCCTTATGTAGAGGGAGCTCCATAATCCTTTAAGAGTCTGGGCCTGTTATAGTTGTTGTTGGCCATATTTGGAATTTTTGGATTTCTTTGATCTTGTCCTTCACGTTTCCTCTCCCTCCTGATAGTTCTTAGGGTTTTGTCTATCTCTGGATCCAAATCAAAGACTTCTTCCTCTGGTCTTGTTCTGGTCATGCACTGATACACTTATATTATATAGATGTTTTTAAGTACATTTGTATAATATTTCATAGCATTTAAAATAGTAATCTCATGCATAACCATTAATTTCATTAACTTCTATAAATTCCATTGACAAGCTTTAAATTCCATGTTTTCTACACCATTTCAGGTATTTGGGTGAAGCTCAAGAGCATAGGACTGCGGAAGGAAACTTGGAAAGGTCAAAGGATGAGAAAAGCTACTGATACAAAGTACACGGGTCATGAAAGCAAAGCCACAAACCCGTGTAACCTACTGCCAGAAGAAAGCCAGAGAGCCAAAGAAGAAGCAAAAGTACACGGGGCGCGTAATCAGACCCATGTAAGCTATGGAGACCCATGTGAGTCTCTACCAAACACAAGCTTAAAGAATTCTCCAAAAACAAAAGTACACAAGCCGTGTAATCAGACTTGTGTACCCAGCACAGACCTATGTAAACTCCTGTGCTAATGCAAGACACAACCATTCAGCTCCAGTAAGTTACATGGCTCTGGGCCTTATAGTGACACATGAGCCGTGTACTATGCAGCAGCTAGTTTCCTAATCTGAATTCCAACTCTTATTTACACACTCTAAACAAACTCCTGATGCTTTTGGGATTCTAAAGACCTAACCCTAGACTAGCTATTATAAATAAAAGAAGAAAATGACAATAAAGGCTTTTCTTTTCAGTTCAACCTTTTTGCAGAGCTTTTCAGAGTTTTCAGAAGGATTTTCATTTTTTATACTTGTATTCTCCACAGCCGTCTTGAAGAGTAGAACATTAGCACATAAGGGAAACCCTCAGCCAAAGTTCCACAAGGATCGAGACTACAGTCATTCCTCTTTTGTTCTTTTGTTTTATTTCTCTAAACGGACTCTTTATATTCTGTTATTTTATTTCCTTCATATTTGTTGAACTCACCATAAGTGAGTAATTCCTTTATTCTTGAATTAGGAGAGCAATATTTGCAATTGTTATTATGGATAAATATTGAATTTTATTTATTGGATTTGATTTCAGTTCTTTGATTCAACTTCTAGTGATCTTAATGTATGCTATGTGTTGGTACCCACTTAGTATTGATTGCAGATATTAATTGAAGGACTGAAAGGTGAAGATTAATATTAGAAAATCGAGATCTTGAACCTAATAAATCTGACCTACAGATAGGCTGATACCTTTGTGGAGTTCGAAAATTAAACACAGATCTTAAGGGGTTTTAATTAATTTAATCACCACGAAAGTAGGGTTTAGGTTAATTAAAATACACCTTAAGTGCCATGAGAGAGGACTTAGGATATCCTAGAATTAATTTTCATCAAAGCAATTATTCTCAATCCGATGAATAGATAAGATTAAAATCCATAGTAAAGTTGTAATGTGAAATCTTAATTCTGGAATTGCTTTTATAAATAGTTTAATTCAAAAATTACTTTCAGCATCTAAAATAGGTTTAACTCATTCTCATCCATATTCAGTAGCCTAAACAGTCAAAATTGCCGTGTAGCCTGGTACTTGCTAATTAAATTCCTCATGGGAATAATACTTCACTCATTACTTTATTACTTATTAGCGATCCGTGCACTTGCGGTGGTTGAAAAACTAGCAAACAAGTTTTTAGCGCCATTGTTGAGGAGTTTTAATTTTAGTAATAGTAGGTGATAAGTAATTTAGCTGATTTAGGCAATTTCATTTATTATCTAATTTTGCTTAAATTATTTTATTTTCTTGTTCTTTCTCAGGTGATTGGTTTGGTGCATGACCAGAACAAGACCAGAGGAAAAAGTCTTTGATTTGGATCCAGAGATAGACAGAACTCTAAGAACTATCAGGAGGGAGAGGAACCGTGAAGGACAAGATCAAGGGAATCTAGAAATTCCAAATATGGCTAACAATAACAACAACAGGCCGAGACTCTTGAAGGACTATGAAACTCCCTCCATACAAGGATTCCAACCTAGTGTTACAAGACCCACAGTGGATGCCAACAATTTTGAATTAAAACCGGCATGACTCCAGATAATCTAATAGACCCAGTTTGGTGGTTCACCAACAAAAGATTTGCACTGCCACCTCCAGTGCTTTCTTGCCCTTTGTGACACATTCAAGATGAATGGGGTCTCTGATCAAGCCATAAGACTCAAAGCATTTCCATTCTCCCTTCGAGATAGAGCAAGGAAGTGGTTGCTCTCTCAACCAGCTGGAACATTCACCACATGGGAGGACCTCTCACAAGCCTTTCTAGCAAGGTACTTCCCACTTGCGAAGACTGCAAAGTTGAGAGTTAAACTCAACACCTTTAGCCAAAGGGAAGGTGAATCACTCTATGATGCATGGGAGAGATATAAGGACCTACAGAGAGAATGCCTGCACCATGGCATAGAAGATTGGCTCCTAGTTCAGAACTTCTATAATGGGCTATTGCCCTCTACAAGGAGCACAGTAGATTCAGCAGCAGAAGGTGACCTGATGGAGAAAATAGTGGATCAAGCACTTGAACTTCTAGAGAGGGTTGCATATCACAACTATGAGTGGTCGAATGAAAGGGGAAATACAAGGAGAATAGCAGGAATCTTAGGAGTGGATGCCCTAAGCATGATAAATGCTCAATTTGACCAGCTCACAAAGAGGCTTGATAAAATGCAGGGAAATGCTATAGGGATGAACAACCAACATGATGATAGCTATGGAGGAGGATACATGAGTTTAGAGTACAACAGCTTCAATGAACTCCCCACAGAACAGATAAACTATGTGAATAATGGAGGAAACTTTAACCAGAGATAGCCCCATAACCCATATTCAAACACATATAACCCTAGATAGAGGAACCACCCAAATTTCTCATGGTCAAATTCTCAGAATCAACTAATAATCAAATAGCAAGGGTACAGACCACCTGTACCCCCTGGATTTCAAAACAAGGGATAAAACCCTACACAGCTACTGCCACTCCCTCAGAACCAACAGCATGAATCAAGGTCAACTATGGAATCCATCATGGAAAGCTTCCTAGCAAACCAACAATAGCAAAATGAAATGATCAAACAGCTAGCTTCCAGAATGGACCAACTTACCACGCACAACAAGATGCTTGAAAATCAAATTGCTCAGCAAGCAACCTCTTCAAGCAAATCTGCTGGTAAACTCCCTAGTCAACTGGAGATGAATCCAAAGGAGCATTGTAAGGTAGTTACATTGAGAAGTGGAAGAATTTTAAAACAATCCGAGGAAGTGCCAACAAGGGAAACCTTTGAAAAATCTGAAAGCCAAATAGAGAAGAAAGAGGAAGAAGCAAAGAAGGATCAGGAGGAAACTGGGAAGAAAAAGAAGCTACTAGAGCCATATCAGCCTCCTCTACTCTCTCAGATGCCATCCTACACCAAATTCCTTAAAGAAATTCTATCAAGAAAAGAAAGCTGGAAGACTATGAGACTGTTTCCTTAACAGAGGAATGCAGCGCCATATTACAAAACAAACTGCCTCCAAAATTGAAGGATCCAGGAAGCTTCTCCATACCTTGTCTCGTTGGTGACAAGAAAATAGATAAGGCCCTCTGCAACCTTGGAGCAAGTGTGAGTTTAATGCCTCTATCAATATGCCAAAAGATGAAAGTCGGAGAACTAAAAACCACAACAATTTCATTGCAATTGGCCAACTGGTCAGTTAAATATCCTATGGGAATACTTGAGAACATTCCTATCAAGGGGAGCAAGTTCTTCATTCCAGTTGATTTTATTGTCCTTGAGATGGAAGAGGATGTTCAAATCCCCATCATCTTGGAAAGACCTTTCTTGGCAACCGCTGGAGCAATCATAGACAGCAAAAACGGGCGACTGACTCTCAAGGTATGGGATGAAGAAGTGGAATTCAACTTCTTTGACACAATGAAGCACAAATTCAAACCTGATGAATGCCTTAGAGTTGACATAGTTGACTGATACACATGAATTGTATAGGTGTTTTTAAGCACATTTGTATATTATTTCATAGCATGTAGGCAAGTATTTTCATGCATAGTAGTTAATTTCATTAGTTTTGTCAATTCCTTAATTCCATGTTTTCTGTATCATTTCAGGTGTTTGGGTGAAGCCCCAGAGTATGAGAGTACAAAGGAAAGCTTAGAGAAGTCAAGAGATAGAGAATTGCTGCTGATAGAAAGTACACGAGTCGTGTAAACCAAGCCCTATACTCGTGTAACTCTCCGCCAGAAGAAAGCTAAGAGAATCAATGGAGAAACACAAGTACACAGGTTGTAACACCCCTCACCCGACTACAATGTAGCCGAGCAAGGCATGTTACAATCTCAACATTTTTCAATTTCATTTCTCAATCATTCATCTCATAATTCACATCTCATTCATATAACTCAATTTCATATTCATTTCCATGCATTATCTATATATTTCAAATCTGACTTCAAATCTATACAATCTCATTCATGCATAAATCACATAAGTTTCGTTGATTTACATAATTTACAAAATAATTACAAAATTTCATAATTTACATGATATATAAATTAATTACATATGAAAAAGCTAATTTATTAATTTACATCACATTTATATTAATTATCTGTTCATAATCTACATTACAATGCAATATCTAGCATTTTATACAAAATATAAAATTTGATCTACATGGGCCCTATCTACATGCATTGCTGAGGAGGTGACAAACGTTGACACTCTGCAGATCCAGAATCCAAAATTTCTGTTTAGTATTCGCTGGGCTTTAACTACGGTACCTGCGCGAGGAAACAATTCCATCGCGCTAAGCATTGCTGCTTAGTGGTGCAATAATATAGCAAGAAGATAAAATATACAAATAAAGAAAGAACGAAGCATAATTTGAATATTTAAGAATCAATTTAATTTAATACAATGTGTCTAATATTAATTATCTTTTGTTCTAATTTGTTCCGCTTTGGAAGCGTTTAATTCATAAATTCACAGTGATAATGTACAATATACATAATTAATAAAAATACTCAGTTAAATTTATGCTTATATTATCATGTAAGTCACATTTGCAATATTTATGTATGGTATAATTTTCTTTGCTAATCTTTTAGCATTTTCTCTATACTTGCTAGGTTGTTTTAGATTATCTCATAATAAGTAAATTTTAATAACGGTCCAGTTCATTTTGATTCTTTCTAATAAATAACTATTCTAATTTATTTTAGGTCATCTCACTCATTTATTTTATTTGATTTCTAATATTTTAAATTGCTAATATTCTTAACTTATCTCAATAAATACACTGCCGAAGTAACCTACGACAGGCTGACTAAACTGGATAACGGGTCGTTGGCACTGGACACCGTGGTGCCTCGGGCCGTCATACCATGGGACACAGAACGTCAACCATGTATGCAGTCAGTATGGCTAAAAAGCCATGATAACACATAATCGGGCATAAAAGCCATGAATACAGGCATAAAGCCATGAATGTGAGCATAAAGCCATGAATACGGGCATAAAGCCATGAATACAGGCATAAAGCCTTTCGCAGTACTGCTAAAACAATACCCTATTGGCATGCCAAACTATCCAATCTGACACACATGTCTAGGCAATACAAGGGCACATAATATCATTAAATATTAATATATTGTATTTTATGAGTTTATTATTTCATGATAAATTTCAATTATAATTCATACATTCATTATGTTATTCATATTAATCACAATTCTAAACAATGGTTTACATGTGCCATTGTATTCAAAACATTTTTGCTTTTCTCATTTATACATTCAAGAATCTACTTATGTAATTTCAAATTTTATATTTCCAGTTGAGTTATTAATATTTTATGAATTCCATTTGTGATGGGCATATAAGCCCTAACTATCTATTCACATCAGTTAGGTGACTATTTTTTCATGTTTCAAGTAATCCATAAACATTTCATGGATTTCAAATTTATGGCCTTAATTTCTTTTTAACAATTTTGACTAGGATGCATAGTCTACATTTGTCATACAATTCTAAGCATTTAAGCTTAGAATTGGTTCTAGGTCTTCATCTTAATTTACTAATCATTTTGATTACTATTCCCTTACTAGTCAACCAAAATATTGACTTTTTCATACTTAATGGATATATTAATTCTAATTACACCAAGATCCCACATTTTGAGTTTTACCTTCGCTAGTACTAATTGTCAATTGCAATTTAAAGTTCCCTAGATGCATTTCTAAATTTTCATACCTTAATTTGTTCTACCAATCTAGTTATTGTACTTTGTGTCTTTGTATTACTATTCATATTACTATTCACTCAAATTGTTGACTTTTTAATACATAATAAATTTATTGAATCTAAGTTCTCAAAGATACCACATTTTGCATTTCAAATTTGTTGGTATTGGTTGCCAATACCATTTCCAAGCTTATTGGATACTTTTGAATTCTTCAAGTTTTGGTGTCACTATTCACCTCATTGGTCAACAAAAATGTTGACTTTTGGATAGAAAATAGGTACATGGGTTTTGGCATTCCCAATATGCCACATTTTGCATTTAAAACTTGTTAGAATTGATCACCAAATCGATTTCCAAACTTAGCACTAAAGGGCAGAATTTTCAGTTTTTGTACCATAAGTTTACTGTTCCATTAGGGACTGTTACAGTGGAAATTTGAGGAAATGGTAAACATGAAAGTTGTTCCTTATTTTGTCTAGTTGAATTTCCTTTTTTGAATCACTCCATTTGGAGTTTTTTAGCTCCAGATATGGTCTGAAAACCACAGCTGGCCGGATTTCCAAAACTGCAGAGTTACCATATCTACAGTAACATGAGCAAAGGATCGTGATTGCATTTTTGAATTGGTTCTGGCCATAATTTGGGGTAGGTTTCTTCATGAAAGTTGTTTGTCTATGTCTTAATTGTTGCTGTAAAAATTTCAGGTCAATTGACCATTTCTACAGTGAGTTATGGCCAAATGAGCGAGCATCGTTCATTTGGTCATTTCTGCAGGTGCTGTTGCAGGGTATCCAGATTGGAGCCAACTTTTGGTCCACTTGCTTTAGTCTTTTGGGCATGGTTTCTTCAGCAAAAATGTGCCATTATAAGTCTAGTTTCATGTCCAATTGGCCAAACACCAATTGGACCAACACAGCCAATGATATGGCAGTCCAAACAGGCTGGACTCACAGCCTCATTTCTGCTGTCTTTGGGCAGCCTTCCCATTTCACTTTGCCATGCATTAGCTCACTTCAAATTATGATTAACTTGCCTTAAATGGTCACTAATTGACCATTATAATGTCCATTAATCATTTCATAAGCCAAGTCCACATTTTACTCCCAAAACCCTAGCTCAAATTCATGGTTCACACAACACACACCAATTAAACATACTAATCACACTTCTCATCATAATCAAGCAAGTTATCCATTTTATTTACAATAAAACACTTCAAATCCTACTCCTACACAAGCTGGCTGGATTCTTAGTCTAACATATATCCATCAATTTCATCATTTATCATGTAATTCTAGTATAACTCACTTTATTTTCATCATTTATCATGTAATTCTAGTGTAATTCACTTTATTTTCATCATTATAAGAGGAAGAAGTAAGAATTTAGCACTAACCTTAGGAAGGCAGAATTTTCCCTTGTAAATTCCTCACTTTCTTTTCTTTTCTTGGCTGCCAAACACCTTCCCAAGAGGTAAGGATAATTTTTAATGAAGAGACTTAAAGTTTAGTGGTGAGAATTCAAGGTTTGGAAGAGAGAAAATGAAATGAATTTTAATGGAGGAAGAAAAGGTTCACGTCTAAAATTGGGAAGAAGACGAAAGCTGCATTTTTCATTCATTTTCTGCCCATTTTATTGATTTTAAATGGGTTATAGCCATGTGTCAACACTTGAGTGGGTGAAGGCACACTAATGACATCATGTGATGTCATAAATTCCCATTTAATTCATTTTTTTTCTTTTCTTTTCTACTCATTTTCAATTCAATTTTTAGTGATATTTATTCACATTTTATGTCATAATAATTATTTACTTAACTGGACAAGTCGGCCAAAAATCACCTCTAAAGGCGAAATGACCAAAATGCCCTCTGTTTGGCTTAACGGGTCAAAATTGTCTGTACCGATTGAAAAATTTTTCTAGGTATTTTCTTGGCATTCTAATGCCATAGGAACCTCAATGACCCTTCTCTGGAGTCCCAAAAATTATTTTATGAATTTTTCCTCGGGTCTAGGGCTCCTCGTTGCAAGAACCGCAACTTCACTCCGGTTACCCATCGCTTGGGCACCGGCTCGTTTAACTTGGTTGTATTTTATTTCTAAAATTTTTACTAAATTTTTCTTATCAATATTTGAGTTATTTATGGTTCCTCACTTTAGTTTAAATATTTTTCCGAACGTTCTAGCTGTCCGGACCGACACCGGTCACCGGAACAGTAGAATGTACTGAGTTGCTACCGGGAGGGTGTTACACAGGTCATGTAAGTAGACCCGTGTAATCTGCAGGGACCCGTGTAAGTCTCTATCGAGGACAAACTTGAAGCACCTTATGGGAACAATAGTACACGGCCCGTGTAACCAAGCCCGTGCAGTTGGCACAGACCCGTGTAACTTTCTGTGCCAATGCAAGATTTCGCAATTCTCCTCTAGCAAGTTATACGGCCCTACATTACTGGACCCGTGTAGTAACACACGGGCCATGTACTGTGTTACAGCCAGTTTTGTAACTCAAATTCCCTCTCTTATTTTTTTATTCAAAAGAGACTCCTAAAGCCTTTTGGACTCAAAATGACCTAACCCTACAGCACCCAATATAAATAGAAAAGAAAACATCAAGAAAAAAAAAGACGATCGTTGGAACTGCTACTGAAGGCTTCTGTTGTCGGGCTCTACATCAGTACCAAAAGAAGTTTTCTAGCTGAAGCTCCATAAGATCAAAGCTGCAAACTCTCTTTGGTTCCTTCGTTTCATATCCCTAGACAGATTTTTATTATTTTATTTCTTCTGCATAATTTTCTTTTTATTGTTTTTACCTTTTATCATGATGTTTGCTGAACTCACCATGAGTGAGTAGTTTTCTTATTCTGGATTTGGGAGAGTAGCTCTTCTAATTATTATTATGGATGAACACTACGTTTTATTTATTGGATTTGAGATTCATTTCTTGATTTAATTTCTTGTGATCTTAATGCGTGCTATGTGCTGGTACCCACTTAGCCATGATTATAGATGTTAATTGAAGGACTGAAAGGTGAAGATTAACATTAGAAAATCAAGATCTTGAACCTAGGAATTTTTACCTATACATGGCTAATATCTTTGTGGAGCTTCAAAATTGGTAAAAAATCCTAAAGGATTTTAATTAATTTAATCGCCATGAAAGTAGGGTTTGAGTTAATTAGAATACACCCTAGATGCCTTGAGAGAGCATTTAGGATAGCTTAGGACTGATTTCCATCAAGGAAAACGACCCTCAATCCAGTAAATAAGTTAGATAACATCCTTAGTAAGATTCAAGTGTGAAATCTTAATTCCAGAATTGTTTCAAATAAATCATTTCGTTTTAAGTTTACCATTCTAGTGTTTAAAGTTAACGAACTTCATTCCCTAAGTATTCGATAGCCTAGACAGTCAAAATTCTGTATAGATTGGTACTTGCTAAACAAAATTCCTCGTAGGAACGATACTCTACTTATCACTTTATTACTGGTTAGCGATCTGTGCACTTACAGTGGTTACAAAATAGCGAAACAAGTTTTTGGCGCCATTGCTGGGGACTTTTTGGTTTTAGTAATATCAAGTGATAGGCGATTTAGCTAATTTAGGCAATTATATTTATTATTTAATCTTATTTTACTGGTTGTATTTTATTTGTTTTCTCTCAAGTGCCCGATCTAGTGTATGACCAGAACAAAGCCAGAAGAAATTTTGGACTGTGATCCGGAGATAGACAAAACTCTAAAAGCTATCAGGAGGGAAAGGAAACATCAAGAGCATGGTCAAGGAAATCCTGAAATACCAACCATGGCCGATAATAAGACAGACCAAGACTCTTGAGAGATTACGGAGCTCCATCTATCCAAGGATTTTAGCCCAGTGTCATTAGACCCATAGTGGAAGCCAACACTTTGAATTAAAACTAGCATGGCTCCAAATGATTCAACAAACCCAGTTTGCAGGTTCACCAACAGAAGACCCACATTATCATCTCCAGTGCTTTCTTGCCCTATGTGTTACATTCAAGATGAATGGAGACTCTGATCAAGCAATAAGACTCAAAGCATTCCCATTCTCCCTTCGGGACAGAGCAAGGAAGTGGTTACTTTCTCAATCGGCTGGAACATTCATTACTTAGGAAAACCTCTCTCAAGCTTTTCTAGCAAGGTATTTTCCACCTGTAAAGATTGCAAAACTGAGGCTAGAGCTCAACACCTTCAGACAAAAGGAAGGAGAATCACTCTATGACGCATGGGAAAGATATAAGGACCTGCAGAGGGAATGTTCACACCATGGCATAAGAGATTGGCTATTAGTGCAAAATTTCTATAATGAATTACTACCCTCTACAAGGAGCATAATTGATTCAGCTACAGAGGGTGATCTAATGGAGAAAATAGTACCACAAGCACTTGAACTTCTAGAAAAGCTTGCATACCATAATTATTAGTGGTCAAATGAAAGAGGAAATGCAAGGAAAATTGTAAGGGTCCTGGAAGTAGACGCTCTAAGCATGATAAATGCTCAGTTTGATCAGCTCACAAGGAAACTCAAAAGAATGCAAGCCAACGTAGTTGGTACAAACAGTTAACATGAGGACAGCTATGGAGGAGAATACATGAGTTTAGAATACAGCAATTTCAATGAACCCTCCATAGAATAGATGAACTATGTGAATAATGGAGGAAACTTCAACCAGAGGCAGCCCAACAATCCATATTCAAATACTTACAACCCTGGATGGAGGAACCACCCAAATTTCTCATGGTCCAATTAGTAGAACCAGCCTATAAACAAGTAACAAGGGTACAAACCACCAGCACCCCTTGGATTTCATAACGGAGGTCAAAACTTTGCACAGCCATCACTCCCTCTCCAACCTCAACAACCTGATCTGAAAATGACCATGCAAACCATGATGGAAGGATTCCTAGCAGCTCAACAACAACAAACTGAATTGATTAAACAGTTGACTTCCAGAATGGACCAACTTGCTACTCATAACAAGATGCTAGAGAATCAAATCGCTGAGTAAACAAGTTCTTCAAGTAAGGCTGCTGGCAAACTGCCTAGCCAACTAGAAATGAACCCAAGGGAGCATTGTAAGGTAGTTGCACTGAGGAGTGGGAGAACTCTAGTACAACCAGAGGTAGAACCAATAGAGAAAACCATAGAAAAATCTAAAAACCAAGTAGAGAAAAAAGAGGAAAAGGCTAAGAAAGATCAAGAAGAGGAAGCAAGGAAGACAAAGAAGTTACCAGAGCCATACCAGCCTCCCCTAACTTTTCCTCAGAGATTTCAGAAAGCCAAATTGGACAAGCAGTTTAGGAAGTTTTTGAAAGTTTCATAGAAACTTTACGTCAACATCCCCTTCACTGAAGCACTTTCTCAGATGCCATCTTATGCCAAATTTCTTCCATCCTCATTAAGGTACGCATTTCTAGACTCAAATTCTAAATATCCTGTAATAATCAATGCTGGCCTTTCTAAGTTAGAAGAGGAAGAATTATTAAGAGAACTTAGGATCCATAGCAAAGCCATAGGGTATAAAATTGAAGACTTGAAGGGAATCAACCACTCAATTTCCATGCATAGGATACCCATGGAAGAAAACAGTAAACCCACAATCGAACACCAAAGAAAACTTAACCCAAACATGGAAGAAGTAGTCAAGAAAGAAATTTTAAAACTATTAGATGCAGGTATCATATACCCAATTTCTGATAGTAAATGGGTTAGTCCAGTACATGTAGTTCCTAATAAAGGTGGGACAACTGTTATCCAAAATGCAAGCAATGAACTAATCCCTACTAGAGTAGTTACTAGTTGGAGAATGTGCATAGATTATAGGAAATTGAACAGTGCTACTAGAAAAGACCATGTCCCTCTACCCTTCATCGACCAAATGTTAGAAAGGTTAGCGAAACACTCTTATTTCTGTTATCTAGATGGGTATTCGGGATTCTTTCAAATTCCTATTCACCCAGAAGACCAAGAAAAGACAACATTCACTTGTCCATATGGAACATTTGCATATAGAAGAATGAAGAATCAAACTTAGTTCTAAATTGGGAAAAATGCCACTTCATGGTAAATAAAGGTATAGTTCTGGGACATTTGATATCAGAAAGAGGAATTGAAGTTGATAAGGCAAAAATTGAAATCATTAGAAAGATGCCACTACCAACATCAGTCAAAGGAGTATGAAGCTTTTTGGGACATGCAGGCTTCTATAAAAGATTCATTAAAGATATTATCAAAATAGCTAAGCCACTTACCAACTTGTTAAGTCAAGATGTTCCCTTTGATTTTGATGAAAATTGCCTTGTCTCCTTCAACAAGATCAAAGAAGTCCTGATTTTAGCACCAATAATGCAACCACGGGATTGGGAGCTAACGCTCGAGGTGATGTGCGATGCAAGTGACTATGTAGTTGGAGCAGTGCTCGGGCAAAGAAAAGATAAAAAGCTCCACGCCATTTACTACGCCAGCAAGACACTTGACGACACACAAATCAATTATGCTACCATAGAATTCCTAGCAGTAGTGTTTGCAATTGACAAATTTAAATCCTACCTAATTGGATCAAAAGTCATTGTATTCATAGATTATACTGCCATTCGGTACCTTTTGAACAAGAAGGAGGCAAAACCAAGGCTGATTCGATGGATTTTACTCCTGCAAGAATTTGACCTTGAAATCAAGGACAAAAAGGGATTCGAAAATGTAGTAGTTAACCATCTCTCTAGGCTGAAACTGGAATACACAGAGGACATCGAGGATTTGCCAATTGATGATTCATTTCCTGATGAGCAATTACTAGCATTCTCCCAAGCTCCATGGTATGCTGACTTTGTTAATTTTCTTGTATGCAGGGTATTGCCCCCAAACATGACTTATCAGTAAAAGAAGAAATTTCTGCATGATGTGCGGTTCTACACATGGGAGGAACCTCTACTATACAAGAGATGTAATGATGGGTTAATAAGAAGATGCATACCAGAAGAGGAAATAAAGAGCATTCTACAACACTGCCATTCATCATTATATGGAGGACACTCTGGCACCACAAAACAGTAGCCAAGGTTTTGCAAGCAGGGTTTTACTAGCCACATCTGTTTAAGGATGTAAGGTCCTTTGTGCTAGCTTGTGATCAACGCCAAAGAATGGGAAACATTTTAAGAACGAATGAGATGCCCTGCACGGTATACTTGAGATCGAACTGTTTGATGTGTGGGGAGCAAACTTCATGGGCCCATTCCCAACTTCCTTTGGAAATAAGTATATCCTAGTTGGCATTGACTATGTGTCAAAATGAGTAGAAGCAATAGCCACACCAACAAATGAGGCAAGAGTGGTAATAAAATTCCTTAGAAAGAACATCTTCACAAGGTTTGGCTCACCAAGAGTGATAATCAGCGATGGAGGAAGTCACTTCTGTAATAAAAAATTTGAAAATTTATTAAAGAAATATGGAGTAACTCACAAAGTGGCAACTCCTTACCATCCTCAAACCATTGGCCAAGTAGAAATTTCAAATCGGGAGCTAAAACATATCCTTGAGAAAACAGTCAATTGCTCAAGGAAAAACTGGTTCATGAAACTAGATGATGCATTGTGGGCATACCGTACTGCATACAAAACTCCCATTGGAATAACACCCTTCTGCTTGGTCTATGGGAAAGCCTGCCACCTACCCGTCAAACTTGAACACAAAGCCTATTGGGCCATCCAAACCCTAAACTATGACTTAAAATCTGCTGGCGAAAAAAGACTTCTATAGCTCAATGAGCTGGAAGAGATCAGACAGGATGCCTATGAAAATGCCAGGATCTTCAAGGACAAAACCAAAAGATGGCACGATAGGCACATCTCGAGGAAGGAAATCAAAGAAGGGGATCTTGTCCTGTTGTTCAACTCCAGATTGAAACTCTTTCTAGGGAAGCTGAAATCAAGATGGTCTGGACCTTTAAAGGTAACCCAAGTCTTCTCGCATGGAGCAATAAAAGTGTGAAGCAAAACCTCAGGCACATTTAAAGTCAATGGACAGAGGCTGAAGCCTTACTTTCAGGGAGAACCCATAAAGAAGGGAATAAATTGCACCTTCGACAACCCTCTGGACAGACTATGACTAATAAAAGTAAAGTCTAGCTAAAGACTATAAACAAGCACTTTTTGGGAGGCAACCCAAATTTTTCTGAATTTTCCTTCCTTCTCTTTCTTATTTTGATTTTTGTTCTATATTCATTCGTGTTTTATTTTGTAGGACCCCCAAGATATCAATTCTGGAAAAGCAAGGAACTGAAAGCAAAAGAGAGAGGAATCATTAAGTCAAACCACACAAGAGAAAATTGAACAAAATTGAGGAAGTAATCATGTTGTTAATTCTTGCATTCATCTCATTGATGTAAATAGAAATGGTCTGAGCAATTGATTTAATAATAAAAAAAATACACGGGCCGTTAATGATTTACACGTGACATGTAACATTTTGGAGTCTGGGAATAAGGCTACATAAGGCTACAGGAAGTTACACGGGCCCCCGATGTAATTTGCATGGGCCGTGTAACATATTTAGCAAGTAAACTTGAGAGACAGGGAGTTACACAGGTCCCCGAGCTAATTTACACGGGCCGTGTATCTTAGCATAAGTCAAAATTTTTGGATAGGAAATTACACGGGCCTATATGTCGAGACTCGTATAGTAATACACGATGTCATAGAATCGACTCCTGAGGCACGAAATGCATGAAACGAAGGGTCACAATGACCCTTTAAATTCACCTCTCATCCTTAAACCGTTCCCCATGCCAAAACCCTTCCTTTCCACCTCTCCTAACCCATAAAAACCTCTCAAATCTCCTCTCCCCTCACCAAACCCGAGCTTTCCCTCTCCCAAAAGTCTCCATTGGCTCTTGCAAAAAACCAGCAAGAAGAGTGGGCTCTCCCTCAAGGCAAGGAAGCAGTTCCTCACCCTCACCCCCTCAGCCATCACCACAATGCCCAAGAACAAGGGTAGCACCACCAGCACCACTTCCACCACCTTTACTATAACCCTAACAGCCACCACAGCCAGAAATCTCCATCCCTTGGGGATTCCGCAATGACACCTATAGAGATCTGTGCACTCGGCTTTACACTCAAAAAATTAATCTCCATAAAATACATGGATTTTGGGCTGCTAGAACAAATAGGGCTATGAGACAAAATCAACGGACTCTTTGACAGCATTGGGTGGACCAGATTCGCCTAACTCTCATTTCCTGCCTACCGAGACACCACACTAGAGTTTCTGGGGAGCTTCAGGGCCATTTTATGGCCCACAGATAGGAAGGACAGGGGCAAAATTGAATTTCAGATCCTTGGTGTCGATCGGGTAATGAATCTGGACGAGTTTAATGCCATCTTCAGATTCGATAGCACCAGACACCAAGAGATCCTGAGAAACCGGATGGTCTACAATAACATTGACTTCTAGCATTCTACAGCCTTGAACACAGAACCTTACAACTCTAGTAAGTCAAAATATATAGGTATCACCAGTCTTGCTCTGCGTTACATGCACCAGTTAGCCGCACACACTATCATGGGCTGCGGTGATAGCTTAGGTATAGTGAATGCCAACAAACTCTTCTTCCTTTGGTGTATGATCACCAGGCAGTGCTACAGCACTGGCTTCTTTTTCTACAACCACCTTTACCGCCTATGTCACCAGCCTACAGTGCAAATCATGCTTGGTGGCCTTATCATACCCATCATACTCCAGTTCAGATTCATTCTAGGTCATCACAGGCAGTGCTCTATTGCTGAGACATCAAAGATTGATCAAACCATCTATGTATCCATTGGGATATGTAAAAAGGTCGACAACACCTGCTACTTGATCGACATCGAAGGGAATGTCATCCCTAGGAGAGACGAAGCACAAGAAGGCCCTAGTGAACCCTCACATGCCCAGGAGGAAGCCCAAGAGCCATTCCATCACGAGTCTCCCGCTTGAGTGCCTCCATATACACCACCACCTGCAGACCCGATCCTTGCATACCTGCAGCATATGGAGACCACGCTCAACAACAGAATGCAGGCACTCAAGGATAACATCCAGGAAGCCCATAACAAGCTAAACATGATACTAGAAAGGCTCGATAAAGATGGACCATCATCACCATTAGAGACCTTTTAGAGTTATCCCGTGGAGTCCAATTATTAGCTTCTTTATTGTATAATTTCATATACCTTAGTCCTAAACTGCACTCTTAAGTCTGCTTTACTTGCTTTTTGTTCAAACTTTTAAATTTTTCATACATAATATGCTTTCTCATAATTTCTGTGCTATCTTTTAATTTTGCATATTGTGTTGACATTGAGGACAATGTCTGATTTGAGTTTGGGGGTACAAGGTCATTCCATGCATTGCATATCATTATATTGCTTAAAATTATCTATATTATACTTGTGTATTAAAATTATAGAAAAATTTTGCAAATTTTAAACCTTGAGTTTCTGAAACTTAGAACTATAACTAAAAATTCTAGTAAGCTAATAATTGGACTCCACGGGATAGAGGAATGAACGTATCAGGATAGGCAAAAAGGCTTCAATATGTTATTTGTGAAAAACTAAATCACCTTAATGGAGTTAGACTAATTAAACTCCTTCATAGCTATTAATTTGTCACATTAGACTTGTAAAGTTAGGAGAAAATTTTTGAAATATAAGCAAAACTAAAAATGCCTCACCAATTCTAGAACATGTCTCTTAGACCTATTAAGGTGAAATGCTAGTATATGCTTGATGAAGAGATGATTAAGGCATTCTTTGTTATTGTAACACCCCTATGTTCGGTAGTACGTTCTACTATTCCGGTGACCAGTGTCTGTCAAGACAGCTAGGATGCCCAGAACTACATTTAAATGTTAGTGAGGAGACATAAAATAATGAAATACAAGAAAGGAAAATACAATAAAAACAAAGGAAAAATAATAGCAATAAAATGAAACCAAGTTAAATGAGCCAAAAACCATAGGAATGGGTAACCGCACCGAAAAGTTGCGGCGTGGACCGTTGACTAGCCTTGGACTACAGGGAATTCTGAAAAATATTTTTAAGACTTAAATAAATATCTATTGAAGTATAAATTTTATTAGAAATATCAAAGAAAAATTAATTAATTAGTACAAAGAAAAACGAGAAATCGAGGAAACGACAAAACTCGGTATTACTGAAAAATCGGGAATGCAACCCGAATAGGGGCATTATGGTTATTTGATATCCCGAGTTGCCTTTTGACCTAAATTTCCATTAAAAATAAATGATATTACACTTTGAAAATGTTATGAAAAGTTAAAATGAGATACATTATGTAAATAGTGAAAATGTGGTGGCCAAATTGCAAAAATTAGAAACTTTAAATAAATAACCATTAAATTATTCCTACGTGCTCCACTAACTCTCATCTTGAGCCACCTATATAAGTAATTGGGATAGATTGTTCCACTAAACCATCTCATTTTCTTCAAGCTTTCATCCATGGCTAAAAAGAAATCCTCCCAAATTCACCATGGCCGTTTCATGCATGAGCTCAAGTTTTCCATGATCAAGCCAGTATTTCTTCAAGCTTCCTTCATGAAAAATGATCCTTACACCATGGGCAACCTATAGGCAGAAAAAAGGAGAGGAAATTTCAAGGATTTGTTAAGCTCAAGTTAAGGTTAGTGCTTAATCTTTCCATTTTCCTTCATTAATCCTTGTGTTAAGCTTTGGGTAAGTTGAATTGCTAAGAAAAATTGAGGAAATGATGAGTATTGGTGAACCTTAGTTTTGGCAGCCATAAAAATGCATGGTTAGTGACTTATTCTTATATGTATTTGATGGGATTTAAGGTGGATTAACTCAAATGGAAGTTGAAGTAGGTTAATGTTCAAGTATGTGCATGTTAATACTTGAATTAAGGGTTTGAAAATGGACTTTGATGCTTTGGTAAACTACCATGTTTGGTAGCCTATAATATCATGAAATTGTATGTGAGTATATGTAATTTATTGATGAGATGTCATAATGTTAAATTGTGGGCAGCATGTGTAGTTGATATTGAGGTATAAGTATATGGAGGTGTAAGTGTAATATTGATATTGAGGTATGTTGAATTTTGGTGGAAGTGAATGCTGAACTTGAATGGTGTATTGTGTGCATTAAACACTTGAGTGTTCTACCCAAAATGCTTGCTGGAATTGTGTACAATATATATATATAAGTGCCATGATTAAATGTTGAAGTATTGGGAGGAGGAGGATTATCAAAATTGGAAGTGTAATTGTCAAATGCAGGTTGTATGTGTTGGCAGCACCTAAATTAGGTCATAAGTGCAAAATTGTAAACCCAATTAGTATAAGGCCAATGGAGGGTGAAACTAGACACCAAATAGGCCAACTTTCATGTAGAAATGTTACCTAAATTCTGCCTAGAAGGTGACTTGAAAAATGACCAAATCCGGATTAGTGACTTGAAAGCCTGAAAATTGACTATTTGGGCAGTAGTTAGTGTTTTGACTATAACTTACTCAAAACAGGTCCAAATGACCTAAAATTTTTACCATGAATAGTTTAGACATAGATATATAATTCTTATGAAGACACCAAAGCCCAGAAATGGCCAGAACCAAGCCAAATAGCTTGCACAATTTCAGGTACCAAAACTGGCCGAACCAAAAGTGACCAAAAAATGACCTAAGCCTACTATTTTAGTGCATTCTGTCCAACATTGGTAAATTGAACATATCTTGGTCTACACAACTCAGAATGACCTTAAATTTTGCCTCGCATGCAATAAGACATAGACCTACAAGTTTGTAGTTTGGATCGAAACCCAAAAACCGAGGAAACTAGGTCGTCTGGCTAGGTCAAAATAGTACACCGAAATTCGGTAAATTGCAATAAAATGCAATACATTTGGAAATGAAATTGGTAACATATACTAACACTAAAGAGCTAAAAAATGTGACATATTGGTAACATTAGAATTGACTCACTTAGAGTGCATCAAGGGTCAACATTATAGGTTGACTAATGAAATGAATTGAAGGGAATAGTACCAAGAAAATTTAAATATTGGATTTTATTGTTAGAAACAAATTCATTGAGTACTGAAACACTTTAAATTGTGTGTTTCAGTTGAAAAGGATATTGAGAAGCATAAGGAACACTGAGTGAGGGCCAAGAGGCATATATTAGAGGTCTGTGCATAATACTTTTTATATTCATTGCTTTTACCAGAAAATTTATTTGGAGAAATCAGTTATGAATAATTTTTTATTGTTTTAGCTTTGAAATATTATTTGGAAATTATTGTGTTGCCTACTTTGCAAATGGAAATTTTGAGATAAAATGTGATTTGTGGTTTGTATAAAATATTGTGATTTGGAATTGTTTTGATTCACACTTGGCATGACAATGTTACTATGTTCCTCCTCCATTTATGGGGTGAGTGTTATTATATTCCTCCCTCTTTGACTTGCCAGTCTGCGGTGAGTGTGGATGAGTACTCATTATCTAGCTAGCTTCCTCCCTCATTGATTTCGATTAGTGGGGTGAGTGTGCCTTGTCGTGATATATACACAGCATGTTCGAAAAATTTGTGTCATGACCTAATTTGTGTTATTGATTGGCAACACTGTATTATTAAATTGTTTGATTAAATTTGTGTTATATGAGCTTTGAAAAATTATGAATTGTTGCATTGTAAATTGTCAATAAAAGTTTTACATACCGCATTTTAAATCGTTATTGTGCACCACTGAGTAAATTTTACTCAGCGATAGCTTTTTTATTGTTGTCGCAGGTAGACAGATAGATATAGCAGCAGAGTAGGCTGCTTGTACCACATCTTGAGATTTCACCCGATATATTGAGTATACCATATTTTGTAGTTTTTGTTGTAATGTATTTGCACTGTATGTATAAATTGTACTTGGTCTTGAGCAGTTGTAAATTAAAATTGTAAATTATTTTGGCCTGTAAAAATATTGTGATATATATATCTTATCTTAGTTTCTGGAAACATTGGAAAATTGTTGTTGAATTGAGTTGACAATTGTTGAGGAATTTATTATATTAAACAAATTATTGAAAGTGATTTTTACAGGTTTTTGAAGAACTGTTTTATTTAAAATATAGATGGTATTCTGCCAAAATTTTCACAGAAATTATTAATACTTTAAATTTGTTATTTGATTTCACTTCAGTAAAAGAAAATTTTTAACACCTGTCAATAGTGCTTACCACTGTAAAATGAAGTAAGAAAAGTTTTAAAATCCCTTGTAGTGTATTTAATGGGTTATCAGTAGATGAAATTAATAATTCATTAGGTATACTATGGGATCATGTTATGCCTTACGGAGAGGTAGGGTGTGACAGATATAACCTTACTAAGCCTTAGCCACCCTTAATTAAAATATATATCTCTTGTAGCTAATTTGA
This sequence comes from Hevea brasiliensis, assembly GCF_030052815.1. Taxonomy (NCBI): domain Eukaryota; kingdom Viridiplantae; phylum Streptophyta; class Magnoliopsida; order Malpighiales; family Euphorbiaceae; genus Hevea; species Hevea brasiliensis. The sequence continues at coordinate 83,990,962 of NC_079496.1, read as the reverse complement.
AACCCATATCTATCTCTTAGAATTTATTGCTTACCTATATTATTTACCTAGCCCTTAGCCTAAACACCTACCCTTCCCTTTTGAGGAAGCTCAATGCATAAGTAAAAAGTATATTAAATGAAATAAAAAAAAATGGAGAGAGGATGTAGAACTCAAGAAAGAGTGCAAGTATGCAATTGAAATCAAATCAAAATTTGCCTTTCTAACCCAACAAAAGCAATGAGTTTGGGGTAGAGGACAAAAGGGACATAAAAAAAAAAGAAAAACAAAAAAGAAATAGAGAGAAGAAGTCCCAAGATAAGTATCATGGAAGCATGCTTGGCATTATAAGAAACCAAAAGCCTTTCCTCTCCATACAAAATCAGTAGAATAAACTTAGTATACTTGATATTTTATGCATACATGCTTTCCTCATATTTTCATTCCCTAAAAACCTTTCATTGGCAACCAAGTCATTATCCCTTTAGCCCCATTACAACCCTTTTAAAGACTTTTTGATCATTTTAAAAGTATATGCTACATTAGTGGAGATAAAAAATTGGGATATGCCTATAGAGTTGGAATTGAGTCACTTCATCACAATTATCCATAATATAGGCAATTTAGGGGAGTAAGTTTTTCTCAAGTTGATCATGACAAAACAAGTTATTTGTGACTTATTAATAGCCTTGCATAGAGGAATAACTAGTTGAAACACCATGAAGGGAGAGCAAGTTCTAAGCAGGCAACTATTGAAACCCTTATGCCTTGAAAGAAGGTAATTGGTATGAACGATTGGAGGAGTTCAATTATGTGCTTATTGAATTGTTGGTTATATTCCTAAGTTATCCCCTAAAATATGTTTTAAAACAGAGTTTTGTTTTGCTTGAAGGCAAGCAAAAGTTTGAGTTTGGGGGGATTTGATGCACTTGTATTATATAGATATTTTTAAGCACATTTGTATACTATTTCATAGCATATAGGCAAGCAATCTCATGCATAGTCATTAATTTTATTAACTTTTGAGATTTCCATTGACAAACTCTAAATTTCATATTTTCTGCATCATTTCAGGTGTTTAGATGAAGTTCCAAGGTATTGGAGTACAAAAGAAAGCTTGGAAAAACACAAAAGGAAGAGAAGTGTTGCTGATACACTTTACACGAGTTGTGTAAGCAAAGACACAGACCTGTGTAACCTGCTGCCAAAGGAAAGGTGAGAAAGACAAGGAAGAAATGCAGTACATGGGCCCTGTACTCAGACTCGTATAAGTCTCTACCTGGCTAGGCTTGAAGAATTCTCTGAAGAACAAAAGTACACGGGCCGTGTACTTGGAACTGTGTAACCAACTGTACCCCGTGTAACCTTCTGTGACATCACGAGATGCAAACCTTCAGAACTCTAGTTAGTTACATAGCCTTGGGCTGTGTAGTGATACACGGGCCGTGTATCAATTGATAGCTAGCTTCCTAATTTTGCTCCAGCTGTAGTTTTTGACAGAGAGAAGAGACTCCTAACGCCTTAGGGACTCTAAAAACCTAACCCTAGGCCATTTAATATAAATAGAGGCTGTGGATAACAGAAAAAGGAAAGAAGATAAAGGGAAATCCTAGAACCATATAATCATTTTCTCATAGCCGTCTAGAAGAGCAGGACATCAGTATCAAGGAGGAGCCTTCAGCCAAAGTTTCACAAGATCAAAACTGCAGATCCTCTTCGGTTCTTTCATTCTATTTCTTTTAGAGGATTATTTTTATTGTCTTTTACTTTATTTTTATCATGTTTGTTGAACTCACCATGAGTGAGTAATTTTCATATTCTGAAATTAGGAGAGTAATGCTTATAATCATTATTATAGACAAACATTAAGTTTTATTTATTGGATTTGAGATTTGTTCCTTGATTTAATTTCTTGTGATCTTAATGCATGCTATGTGTTGGTACCCACTCAGTATTGATTACAGATATTATTTAAAGGACTGAAAGGTGAAGATTAATATTAGAAAATCAAGATTTTGAACCTAGGAAATCTGACCTAGAGATAGGCTGATGACCTTTGTGGAGTTTCGAAATTAGTCAAAGATCTGAAAGAGTTTTAATTAATTTAATCGCCACGAAAGTAGGGTTTGGGTTAATTAAAATACACCCTAGGTGCCTTGAGAGAGGACTTAGGATTAATTTCCATCAAGTAAAATGATTCTCAATCCAGTAAATAGACAAGATTACATCCATAGTAAGATTAAAGTATGAAATCTTAATTCTGGAATTATTACAAAATAGACTAATCCATTTTATGTTTATTATTCTAGCATTTAAAATAGATCAGTTTCATTTCCTCATTTTATTCGATAGCCTAGATAGCCAAAATCACTGTGTAGTTTGGTATTTAATAATTAAAATCCTTGTGGAACGATACTCTGCTCACTACTTTATTACTTGTTCGTGATCCGTGCACTTGCAGGGTTGTAAAACCAGCAACCAGAAAGAAGACTTCCCACTAGCCGTCTTAAAAAAGGATCACATCAGTGCCAAGGGTAGCCTTCTTAGCCAAAGTTGTAACGATCGGGCTCCAACCACTAGAGGAATTGTTCGCTTTGACCATAAGCCTCACTTTTTTGTCCCATAGGTGGAATGGGGAACTTCCCACGAGGTCACCCATCCTAGGATTTCTCTTAAGCGAGCACGCTTAACACTGGAGTTCTGCCAACTCTCCAGGCCATTCCACCAAAAGGCGCCTCTAGTGATTAGTTTTTCCATTTTATATATCATTACTTTTTAAAGCCAAGACCATCTCTGTGCTTTGTCGATGTGAGATTTGCCTAAGGGACCTTTCTCCCACCCTTTTGGGACTCAGCATCCTCGCTGAGATTTGCCCCACCATCACTCAAGAGGACACGCGAGCGGCTCTGATATCAATTGTAATGATCGGGCTCTAATCGCTAGAGGAATTGTCCGCTTTGGCCGTAAGCCTCACGGTTTTGTCCCATAGGTAGAATGGAGAACTTACCAGGAGGTCACCCATCCTAGGATTTCTCTTAAGCGAGCACGCTTAACCCTGGAGTTCTTCCAACTCTATAGGCCATTCCCCCAAAAGGCACCTCTAGTGATTAGTTTTCCCATTTTATATATCATTACCTTTTGAACCTAAGACCATCTTCTTGCTTTATTGATGTGGGATTTGCCTAAGGGACCTTTAAACCATCATTCAGGCCAGGAGGCTACATGGGAGCATGAGGAGGACATGAGGAGACAGCACTCATAGCTATTCAGAGAATGAAACCAGGTAAATTTCGAGGAAGAAATTTATTTTTAAGGAGCGAAAAATTGTAACACTCCGAACCTCCGAGTTATGAATAGTATCATTTTTGGTCCGTGACTAATACTATTCAAAGACAGCTTGAGGACCAAAAATAAATAGAAAATTAATTGAGATAGACACAATAAAAATTCAAATGACCCAAAAATATAAGGACTCACTGGGTATATTGAAAAAGAGGGATTATGATCCGATGAGGGGCATTTTGGTCAATTCACCTCAAGAGTTGACTTTTTACCAAAATTTTAATTAATTTAAGTGAAATTAATGAATTGAATTATGGAATAATTTTTTTTAGGAAAAGAATTCAAGTATAAAGTGAAAGGAAAATAAATCTAGAATTTTAGGACCATTTTGACCCAATTAAATTTTTAGGACCAATGAGTTTTGGACAACTCAATAAAAATTAATTAAATAAATAAATAATTGGGATAAGTATAAAAGGAAGCCATCTTCCTCCCTCCCTCCCTCATTTAGTTGCCCCTCCCACACCTCCTCTCCCTCTCTTTTCTTTCTTCTTTCTTCATTCTTCCACTTATAACCTCTCTCAACCATTGATTTTCCTCACTTTTTCTCCATGGTTTTTTTATCTAATTGGTAGAAAACATCAAATTTATCTTTCATTGAGAGATTAGAAGCTAAGAGAATAAAAGAGTTAGAAGAAATTGAAGATTGGAAGTGGTCACTTGAGGTAAGTTTCTTTTCATGTTAGATTAGTTGTATAAGCCTTGAATGAAGTTAACTTATGATGAAATTTCATGAGAAATTGAAAGGAAACATGCATGGAACCTAAACTTGGGTTTTGGCCAACTTAGGGAAAATTAGGGTTTTGATGTATTTTTGTTAAATTGATGATAAATCTAAGTTAGATTGAGGTAGTATGCATGATTGGGAGTAGTAAGATTTCATGAGATTGCATAAATTAAATTATGGAAGATTAGGGTTCATGGAAAAATTGGGTTTTGGTGCTAGAGAGTGAAATTGGTGTGTGTAGTGTTAAATTGTGGTCATTTGAGGTTTATTTACTTTGAATTGACATTGGGTTGATGAATGGAGGTAATGAAATGGTAGGATTAGGAAAATTGCAAACTTTGGTGTTTGAAAATTGTAGGTTTTGTGCTAGGAAGTGCCATTGATGTGTTAATGCTAAATTATAGTCATTTTGGATAAATTAAATGTGAATTGAGATTGGTTAGTGGAAGTAATTGAACAAATGAAAAATTGAACTTAGGGCAGAATTTTGCACACTGAATTCAGTGTGTTTGGAAGCCCATAACTTAAGCTACACAACTCCAATTAGTGTGAAACCAATTGGAAACAAAACTTAAGACATAGGGCTAGAATTTTCATGAAGATACCTTGCCCCGAAAATGACCTTAAGCTCTCCGAAATGAGCCTTGAACTTAGAGACAAAAATCTCGAACCTGCAGAATTTGACTATATGAACAGTAAATTTTGCATGGCCATAACTCTCTCTAGAAAACTCCGATTTAGGCAATTCTTAAACCGATGGAACCTAAGACATAGTAGAACATTTCATATGAAGAACTTAAGGCCAAATTATGGACTTAACCCAATCAAATTGCTGAGCAAAGTTGAATCACTAAATCTGCAGAATTACAGATTTACCATATGAATAGTAAACTTTGCATGGCCATAACTCTCTCTAGAAAACTCCAATTTAAGCGATTCTTGAACCGATGGAAACTTGAGACATAGTAGAATATTTCGTATCGAGAACATTAGACTAAATTATGGGCTTAACTTCATCAAATTGCTAAACGAAATTGGATCGATAAATCTGCCAGAACTAAATCTGCAGCATGAATAGTGACATGAACAGTAATCGTGTTTTGGGCATAACTTGAGCTACACAGCTCCGAATTAGGTGATTCAAAAATAAATTTAAGACCTAGATGAACAATTTTCGTGAATAACACCTCATCAAATTATGATCAAAACTAGGTAAAAATTGGATTCAAAGATTGGAGCACCAAGTTGTCCAAAACCAAAATTTTCAAAAATTTGCAAAGCTAATTTGGGATGCATTAGACATTCATGTAATGAGTTCTTGGCAGCAATTGAGATGCGTATTGAGACATTCTATTTGTGTATTTTCAGTAGAGAAAGTGGTTGGGACGGATAAGGAATAATGAGTAAAGAGAAAGGAGAGCATTGAAGGTTTGTGCACAACTAACCTTTTCTTCGTTTTTAAACTTGTAAATTGTTTGGAATGTGTTTATTTGAATGAGTTTGCTTTAAACAAGTTTACTTTGACTAAAATATGGTTTTTCTCTTGCATTTGAAAATTTTGGGTTTTGCCACCTTTATATGGATATTATAATGAATTTGAATGTGTTTATTGATTTATAAACGTGATTGTTGAGTGGAAAATTTTTAGAAACTGTTTTGAAACCATAGTTAGTATGACAGTCCCTTTCGGAACTCCCCAGTAATAACGGCTACTTGGGGTTGATAATTGATATTTATTATGTCTCCCATTAATAACAGTTAGTGGGGTAAGACTACATGAGTACTCATTAGCTAGCTGGCCCTTCCCTCATTAATAACGGTTAGTGAGGTTGAGATTGCTTTGTCGTGGTGTACAACACAGCACTGATCATGAAATTTTGTGTCATTGCCTAAACTGTGTGTTGATGTTGGCAACACTAATGCTTTGTGAATTGTGATTTATGAAGTGTGATTTCCCATTTGAAATGTTATTCTAATAAATGGCTATTACGGACTTAGAACTATTGTGAAGTTTTCATGTTTAAGAAAAATGTGATTTATTATGCTTTGACAAATTGTATTTTACCTTAAGTTTTAAAATTATTAGTTACACACTACTGAGTGATATACTCAACGATAGCTTCTTTATGCTATTGCGGGTAAGGAAAAGGAGAAGGCAACCGAGTGAGAGACTTGGAAGCAGCATTTGGTATTGATTGTGGGTATATATCGTAGGTATACCCCTGTAATTTTCTTTTGATGTATTTTGTACATATATGTATGGATGTACGGATATTGAGCAGTTTATATTTAAAAGCACGACATTGCTATCACATTTTGAGTTTGTAACTATTTTGTATTTCACTTTGAGACTTATGAAAATGTAACTTTTACAATATTTATTCTATCATTATTTTCAATGAATGTTTACACGAAATTTTAACTATTCTCATGCAGTTTTCCACAAAAGAATTGATAAGATAAAAAGCTATAATTTGTTTTGAAATCCTTTGTAGCATAACTAATGGGTTATCGGTAGGTGGAGTTCGATAATTCATTAGGTATGCTACGGGAACATGTCATGCCTTACCAGGGATAAGGTGTGACAAAAGTTCTATAAGTTCACAGCTACAGAATCCTCCCTTGGTTTTTTTGTTTTTAATCTTCAGTTTGGTTTTATGTGTTTCTACTTTTATAATGTGTTTGTCAAACTCATCATGAGTGAATAACTCCTTAAATTTTGGAATTAAAAAAGTAGCATTGTTGACTTTTTTTTTATGTATATATGTTGAGTTTTATTTAATGGAATTGGGTTTTGTTCTTTGATTCAATTTCTTGTGCTCTTATTACATGCAATGTGATAGTACCCACCTAGTCATGATCTAAGATACTAATTGATGAACTGAGAGGTAAAGATTATTATTGGAAAATCAAGATTTTGAATTTAGGAAATCTGACCTAGAGATAGGCTGATAACCTTTGTGGAGTTCCAAGATTAATCATAAATTTCAAAGAGTTTTGAATAAGACTAATCACCAACGAAAGTAGAGTTAAGCTCTAATTGAAATACACCTTAGATACATCGAGAGAGGATTGATGATACCTTAGGATTAATTTCCATCAAAGAAACAAACACTCAATCCATTGATAAAACTAGATTAAGATTATAACAAAGTTAAGGTGTGAAATTTAAAATTCTAGAATTGCTCACATAATTAGAATTCTCTTTAAGTTTCCAAATTTACTTTCTTTCTCAATAGTTATTCATTCTAGTTTAGAATTTACCCTCTCACAATTATCGATAGTTTAAATAGTTAAGATTGCTATGTAGTTTAGTACTTATGCCTTTAACTCCTTCTAAGAACAATACTCTACTCATCATTTTATTATTTATTAGTGATCTGTGCACTTCGGGTTGTATTTCAAAATTTTCATTAATACCGATTAAATTCCAAATTCATCGGTTCCTTTATTTTTTGTTTTTATCTGTACCGATTCACTAAATTTTCTTTGACATTTTCAATGTCATTTATATAGACCTGTCTACACTGAGATATAGCCAAATGAATGAACACTGTTTATTTGATCAAAATTATGGGTTTACATTTTGGCAATCTGGATTAGGTCAGATTTTAGGTCACTTTTTAAGCAAAATTTTGGCATGGTTTCTACATGAAAATTGGTGCATTTTAGGTCTAGTCTTACCTTTAATTGGCCTCATACCAATTGGGGTCACACAATTTCACTTATGGCTTAAAACATATACTGCCATCAATAGGTACTCAACCTGCAAGGAAATTACACTCCCAATGTTCATTTCTCCATCTCCCAAACTTCAAATAGCATACATGGCACTTCTAAATATCATCAATGATCTCAATACAATCAATTTCTAGTAGTATACATAAGTCTATAATAGTCAGTTCAAAACCCTACTTCAAATGGTCAAATTCAACAACAATATGCACATGAAACAATTGCTAACACATGTAACTTCAACTATCAACATCTAATTCACTTCCCTATATCCATGAATAGCATTAATCATCATTTAATTTATGAAATTATCCATTTCCTAAGTTCCTCAAGGCTGCCAAATTTGGGCAGTTTCACTAGTCACTCATAATTTGTTCAAAGCCCTAATTTAAAGTGTCAAAGTCAACAATATACATACAATTAAATTCTAATACTCTTAATCAATTTACTCAACATCACTAATCACCCTTTTTCATGTACAATTTAATCAATATCCATTCTTATCAAGGCTGCCCAAAATTCAACAATTACACAAGCCTTGCCAAATTCAAGCAATTACACACAAAGTCTCCAAATTAAAATCAAAACCCTAATTCAAATTTCTCAATCTCAATCAATTCAATTCCTATCACTTCCCATACATATACTCATACCAACCATCATCTTTAAACTCATTTACATCATTTAAACACATCAAAATCCCATGATTTTCTTTGCTGCCGAATTGAAGACTTACACTTACTCATCAATTTCTTCAAAGTTCACTTCATTTCAACTCATTACAACCTCACTTCAAAGTTTAACTAAGAAAGGAAGAGAAAACTAGCACTAACCTTTTCTTGAGCTTGTTAAAACCTTGGAATTTCTTCTCCCTTTTGCTGCCTATGATCTGGCCAAGGTGTGAGGATCACTTTTCATGAAGAGAGTTGTAAGAGATATGGCATGGAAGTGGTGAATTGGGAGCTTGCATGTGGGACGCCCATGGAGGAATTTGGAGAACATGGAATTTGTCCATTGAAGAAGTAAAAGGAAGAAGATGAGTGAAGTGGTGGGATTTGGCACTTTGTGTGTTTAAATACTCCCACTAACCATTTAAATATTCATTATAATAATTAAACTTTAGTATTTCTAATTACACTCCCCATATTTCCTTTATTTACACTACACATGAAATTTTATTTTGCGTGGGGTTTTCAAAATTTTATATCACTTATTTTCAATGAAAATTTAGGTCAAAAGCCAACTCTAGGTGTCAAATGACCAAAATGCCCCTCCTCGGGTTGTATTTCAAATTTTTCGATAATACCGATTAAATTCCGAATTCATCGGTTCCTTTATTTTTTGTTTTTATCTGTACTGAGTCACTAAATTTTCTTTGACATTTTCAATGTCATTTATACCTCTATAGACCTTTAATTAGGTCTCAAAAATTATTTCTCTAGGTTCCCCGTGGTCCTGGGGTTGGCCATTGCCTTTGCCGTAACTTCCCAATGCGGTCACCCATCACTACGATTCTAGCTCGTTTAACCTAATTGCACTTTATCTCTTTTATTTTCTCTTAATTTTTCTTACCATGTATTCCATCATTTTATACCTCCTCACTATCATTTAAGTATAGTTCCAGACATCCTAGCTATCCGGACAGACATTAGTCGTCGGAATAGTAGGACGTACGGACTACCTACGGTGAGGGCGTTACAAAGCCAATGATATATCAGTCAGGACCACTGAGTGGTCAGTACTGAGAATGTAAGCCTATGTTATACCGACCCAAACCACCGAGTGGTCAACACCGCGAGTCCCATTATCCAGTCTATATACCGTCTATCATAGGTTATTATGGGCACGAAAATAAAGCTCCCATTTGTGATCATAAAGGATTGTTGAGTTAATAAAGTGCATTTAACCTCATTAAATGGTATGATTAACAAGTATGTATTTATTGACCTATATTTATGTCATGATGTTATATAATTGCTTTTAAATTTTTAAAATACTCTTGTATGAATATTATGAGCATATTATATGTTAATGTGTATAAAGAAAATTATTTTTTTTTTAAATTAAAAGTGCACCACTAAGCTATTTAGCTTAGCACGAAGATTTGTTTGCTTGAGCAGGTAGAGTAGATAAAGAGTAGATTTTGGATCTATAGAAAAGTTCAGAGTTACTTTGCCTCAGACTTTTGGGTAGATGCATCATCATCATCCTCATTGTATATTTTTACTCATATGTGTGTGTACATGATGTTGTAATAAATATTACGTAAACTTTATTTTGGAGATTGTAATAATAAGTATATAAGTTTAATTTAGCCACATGAGTAGGTTAATAAAATTGTAAATTAAAGATATTTCTTGTATATATGCAACTTGAGTGAAGAATTGAGAAAATTTGGGCTGTTGAAAGAAAACAAAAAAAAAAAAAAGGAGGAAGAAGGATGAATAGCAGGCAGCTTTGGAAGGAAGAAGATAAGGATGTTTTTATTAGCTTTTAACCATTGGTTCTTCATCCTTTACCCATTGCTCCATGAGGTATTTTCTATTATTTCTAATCATTTTTCAAAACTTTGTAATTTATTAAAGTTAGTCCTCCGCTCTTTTGTTTGCCTCTTAACTTATTAATTAATTCAATTTAGTCCTCTAACCTTTTGTTGCCGGATTCCTAGGTATGGAGGCAATTTCACATACAAATAAATTTTGAAATTTATATGAATACCTTTTTGGGTAAATTCAGGATGTTACAACCCTCCCCCTCTTAGGATATTTCATCCTCGAGATAAGAACATACCTCATTCTGGGTATAGATGAGGGTATTGTTTCATCATATCATCCTTGCGCTCCCAAGTGGCTTCTTGCCCTAAATGGTGTTTCCATAACACTTTAATTAGGGGTGTCTGCTTGTTCCTCAACTGTCTCACTCCATGCACCAAAATCCTCATGGGTTCTTCCTCATAGGTTAAATCTGGGTTCACCTCAATTTCTTTCACTGGTATAATGTGTGAGGGATCTGATCTGTACCTCCTCAACATAGAGATATGGATAACATTATGGATTTCCTCCAACTCCAAAGGTAATGCCATTCTATATGCTACTGGTCTAACCCGATCAATCACCTCATAAGGTCCAATAAATCTGGGACTCAATTTGCTCTTATGCCTAAATCTCACAATTTTATTCCATTGAGAGACTTTCACAAACACTTTGTCTCCCACTTGGTACTCGATCTCACACCTCTTTAAGCCTACATAGAACTTCTGTCTGTTAGAGGCTACTTTAAGTCTGTCCCTAATCAATCTCACTTTATTCGCAATCTCTTGAGCAAGTTTAGGGCCCAACATCTGCTTTTCACCAATCTCACCCCAACATAGAGGTGTTCTGTATTTTCTACCATATAAAGCTTCATAGGGACACATGCCCATGCTAGTTTGATAGCTATTATTATAGGCAAACTCCACTAATGGTAGGTGTTTATCCCAGCTACCTTCAAATTCCATCACACAAGCCCGTAACATGTCTTCCACAATTTCAATAACCCTTTCTAATTGCCTATTTGATTATGGATGAAAAGCTATACTGAAGTTCAATCTAGTCCCAATGGCCTTGTGTAGGTTATCACAGAATCTAAAAGTGAATCTTGGATCCTTATCAGACATAATGGACATAGGTACTCCATGTAATCTCACAAGCTTTGCAATATATAATTCTGCCAACATTTCCAGAGAATAGTCCACCCTAACAAGTAGGAAATGTGTAGACTTCATCAAATGATCTACTATGACCCATAGAGCATCATGATTCCTCTGAGTATGAGGTAGACCAGTGATAAAATTGATAGTAATCCACTCCTATTTCCATTCAGGCACTAACAGAGGTTAAATTGATCTAGTTGGTACCTGATGCTCGGCCTTGATCTGCTGGCATACCAAACACTTGGAAGCAAATTCTATAATGTCCCTCTTCATCCCTTTCCACTAATAGTTCTTCTTTAGATTCCGATAAATAGTACTTCTGGGATGCATGGAGAAAGTAGAGCTATGGGCTTCTTTCAAAATTTTCTCTTTCAATTATGGAACATTAGGGACATATATTCTACCTTGATACACAATTGTTCTATCCTCCTTAAGAGAGTAGTCAGATTCTTTCCCCTTTTGCAAATTAAGCATGATCTTCATTAACTGATCATCTTTCTTCTGTGCCTCTACCACCTTATCAATTAAAAGTGGCTTCAGAGTTAGTTGTGCTAGAATGGAGCCATCATTGTCTAACTCCAATTGTGCCTTAAGTGCTTTCAATTTAAGTAGCAAGGGTAATGAAAAGTTGACATCCCTATTATGGACTTCTGAATTAAAGCATCTGCAACCACATTAGTCTTACCTATGTGGTAATCTATGATGCAGTCATAATCCTTAATAAGCTCTAGCCATCTCCTCTGCCTCAAGTTAAGTTCTTTCTATGTGCCCAGATACTTCAAGCTCTTATGATCTATAAATAAGTGACATTTCTCAGCATAAAGATAGTGCGTCCAAATTTTAAGTGCGAACACTATTGTTGTAAGCTCTAAGTTATGAGTGGGATAAATAAGCTCATGTGGGTTGAGCTATCTTGAGGCTTATGCTATTACCTTGCAATCCTATATGAGTACACATCCAAGCCCATTATGTGAAGCATCACTGTATAGTACATAATCTACTCCTTCCATGGGTAATGTAAGAATAGGGGCTTCAGTCAACAAAGGCTTTAACTTTTGAAAACTCTCCTGACATTTATCATTCCACACAAATTTTGCATTCTTCCTAAGCAATTTAGTGAGGGATGAAGCAATGATTGAAAACCCATTCACAAATCGCCTATAATATCTAGCCAATCCTAGAAAACTTCTAACCTCTATTACATTATTAGGTTGCTTCCACTCTAATATCGCCTTTATTTTGCTAGGATCCACCCTTATTCTCTCAGCTGATACAATATGTCCAAGAAATACCACTTACTTAAGCTAAAATTCACATTTGGAGAATTTGGCATAAAGCTTCTTCTCTCTTAAGGTTTGTAAAACAACTCTCAAGTGTCAGTCATGCTCCTCCGCAAACTTGGAATATGCAAGAATGTCATCAATAAACACCGCCACAAATGAACCCAAGTTGGGTCAGAAAACCTTATTCATCAAGTCCATAAATGCAGCAGGTGCATTAGCCAATTCGAATGGCATGACAAGGAATTCATAGTGAGCATATCGGGTCCTGGAAGTAATTTTAACCCTTCACTCTCAACTGATAATACCTTAACCTTAGATTAATTTTGGAGAAAACACTAACACCCTTGAGTTGATCAAATAAATCATCAATTTTAGGCAATGGATACCGATTCTTAACTATGACTTTATTTAGGTGCTAGTAGTCAATGCATAATCTGATACTACCATCTTTCTTTTTAACAAAAAGAACGGGTTCTCCCAAGGCGAAGAGCTGCGCTTAATAAAGCCTTTATTAATTAGCTCTTATAATTGCACCTTCAACTTCTCCAGTTCTGTTGGTGCCATTCTATATGGCATTATGAAAATGGCATTTGTCCCAGGTAGAACTTCTATCCCAAGTTCTACTTCCCGCTTCGGCGGTCGCCCAAGCAAGTCTTCTAGGAAGACATCCTCAAAATTACAAATAGTAGGAATATCCTTAATGCTAGGACACTCCACCCTTGCATCAACTACATGAGCCAAATAAGTCATACATCCACTCCTCATCATCTATCTAACCTTACATGTGGAGATTACATTAGATGGCATACTATGCCTCTAACCCTGAACCATAACATGAGCACATTCTAGGGTTTTAGAGGTCACCTGCTTCAATCTATAATCTACTACCGCATGATGCCTATATAGCTAGTCCATCCCAATGATCACATCACAATCTTGGAATGGCATTTCAATCAAATCAGTAGGGAAGTCTACCCCTTGGATAACTAGAGGACAATCTCGAAATACTCTATTAACCACAACCTCTTGCCCCATATGGCTAGAAACAAGCAGATCATAACTCATGCGAACTCAATCCACAGTAGCATGACAAGATAATGCAGCACTAACATACCAGTGTGTGGATCCAGGATCAAATAACAAAAATGCATCTGAGTTAAAGAGAGAAAAATATACCGATAACCACATCCGGCGCATCAACCTCATCCCTCTGACGGATAGCATAAACCCTTGCTAGTATACCAGAACCTCCTAGCTAATCAATAGTGGCTGATGAGGAAGTCTGTGAACTGCCTCCTCTACCCCTCTTCAGTGTATGAATGGTAGGAGTCTGTGATCTCCTTGCAAACCCTTCTGTTTGAACTGGGGCCATAGTAGGTCTGAAATTTTGGCACTCTCTAGCAAAATGACCCATCTGTCCACATGAGTAACATTCCTCAATAACACTACTACAGACCCCTCTATGAAGCCTTCCACAGATATTGCATGTGGGGATATGGAAGGGTCTACTCTAGTTAGCAGTAGGAGAACTAGCGTGAGAGTAGATAGGCCAGCTAAACTATCTCTGTAGTGGTGGTGGAGGTCTAAAACTCCTTGGCCTCTGATGATAAGAGGTAGTCTTGAACTTGCCTTTCTTACTAGATGAACCACCATGCTCAAAAGTGGTCCACTTTTATACCCTTTGCATTAATTCCTTCTAATCATCCATCCTTCTGTTAATCCCCTCCAATTCCTTTGCATGGTTCACCATCTCAGTAAAGGTGGTATTCCTTTCTACAGCTACCAATTTCTGTGGCTCCTTATCTAGCCCATCTCTGAACCTCTTCATGCACTTCTCTTCCATGTTAATTAGATCCATACCTACTCAATCTAAGGAAGTCCTACTCATACTCAATCACTGTGCGTCCCCTCTGCTTCAAGTCAATGAACTCCTTCAACTTAGCATCCACATACACTGAAGACACATACTTTGCATTGAATGCATTGAGAAAGTCATTCCATGTGAGGATTAGCAGTCTTACACTAGTATTGGGGACTGTTTTCCACTAGCCATATGCATTCCCATGAAGCAAATATACAGCAAAGTCAAACTTCTATTGGTCATTACAGTATATGATGTCAAACATCCTCTCTAATCTCTCAAGCCACTGCTCGGCCTCCTATGGATCTGTCATGCCATGAAACTTTGGCACCTCATGCTACCTAAACCCCTTATAATCTCTCCTATCGCGATTTTGAATCTGGTAGCAACCCTCTTGAGAAGCTGTACAACTACATTAGCTCGAACTTCTTGTTGGCCCTAGTTGCCAACCTCAGGATATCGAGGTGCCACACTCCCCACCTCCTTATCTATCTCATTCTAATTATTAGCAGCCATCACGTTTGCTCAAGTACCTTATTAAGAGAAGATTACACTCATTAGGTTCATTTAACCATGAATAAGTAAACATGGATGCAAACAAGTCTTTCAATTTTAATATCAACTATTCAAATAATTTTACAAATATGCAATTTGATATTAGTAATTACAACCAAATCTATTCGCAAGACATCTCCACATGTCTTCCCTTAGGACTCTTTAACCTAAGTTCTGATACCACTTTAGCATGTAATACCCTAACCCAATCTGCAGCTAGAGTAGGTTGTACAAGCCCCTGAGACACATCTTGATTTCTTTATTTCCAATTTTGCATATATTAGGGAAAACAACGGAATATTTAAAAATTTCAAATTTATTTTAGTCATAAGAAAACCAAACTTATAAGTTTTCCATCTATTTAGAATTTCTCAAATAAAAAAATTTAATTTCAAATTTCAAGATAAAAAATTGATAGAGTTTCCTTTAAAATTATAAGTAATTATAAGTGACCTGTTAAAATATCTGCCAAGATTTATCATATTATTCTAATAATACATATGAAACCTATGTGATTTCATTCACAACCCATCTCACAATAACTATAATGTATACACATATTTAATCAATTGAAAATAAATTTTCATACTTAGAAATTTACAATATATACATATGAAAGTGTTTACAAGATACAAGACTTATTACAACATCCATGTAGTTTGTAGATTTTAAATAATTAAACATTAAAGGATTACATTACATAACAAAAATGCTTAGTACAATGTAATCTCCTAATGTGTACAAAACAATAAGGTATCTTCTCAAGTCTTGAGCAAAACATCCCCTTTCACCTTTACTCCCGTGTTGGCTCTTTATTCTTACTTTTATTACCTACGAAAAGTTTAAATAGCTCTCTACTAAGCAACTTGCTCAGTGGTGCTATAACTTAATGATATTATGTCATACAACATGTATGCAAGCCAATCATGCATAATCTCATGAATAATGTATCTAAAAATTTTATTTCAATAATACATGTGCAATCCTACATAATTAATAATGACATGATATAACTTTTAATTACATAAAATTCTTGCATGATCAAATTAATAATAATTACAATTAAAGTACATAGCATTTCATGAATAATCTTTTTCACATATCCCTTTTCATTTAATTTTTTAGCGCAATTACAATGTATAGACAATTTAAGTGACAAGTATCCTCATCATGGCACAGAGCAAAGTATCCTTAACATGGCATAAAGCCAAGTTATTGTGCATAATTTTAGCTCTTGACTAGTCAATTTCCCCATGCCACCTATTTCTAAACTTGTAATGGGTATACACATTCTCAATATTACATGTAATTTATTCAATCAAGACATGCTTACCAATTTCCCCTTTTTATTCATAACTCATTCACAATCAATATCATTAAAAACACACAATTACATTTTCTAGTCAATTCTGGTAAACAGGGCAGCAAGTTTAAAATTCTACAAAAAATTGTAGAATTAGGGTTTTATTACCATATTTTCCAGAATTCAGCTTTCATATGTCTATTTCAATCTCCAATTTGAATCATATCAAATCAAGTTTACATCTCAAGTTTATGAACAAAAATGTGTAATCTGCTCCAGACTTTAATCACATCCAAAGCAATAATAGGAAATGTAAAAATATCACTATATAGCTGGCAAAATCAATTCTTGGCTATAACTACAAAGTTTCAGGGTATTCATTAAGCTTTACAATGGTTTAAGAATCACACTATTCTGAGTTCTATACCATAAGATATGAATTTTTAAATTTAGTTGTCTTGCTTTTGGAAACTATTAGATCAGTTTTTTAGATTTAAGCAATAAAAAGTTTTGCCTTCAAACACCATCTTAACAGGGGAATTAGGTCTGGCATGAAACTATAAAATTTTAGTGCATTCATCAAAGTTTTCATAGATATAATGATCACCGCAATCCAACTTTCCTAGCTTAAGTTATGAATTTTTAAATGTGACTAATCCTGTAGCCTACCGGTAGATTCAAATCTCCACACACACACACATAAGCTATTATTTCCATCAATTTGCATTTCTTCCTTATCCCTAATGAACTCGTTACTCAAATATGATAAAAAAACATGGATTATAGCGCTAACCTTAGTTGTGAATTAGCTGCTGCCCCCTCTTCCTTCAAATTTCCACCAAACCCTTCAAAGAATTAGGGTTCTTCAAGCTTGAATTATTAAGTCTTCTTACTTCTTTTTTCTTAGACCTTTAAAAATGGTGTGATTTAGGGTTTTTACTGGGTATTCCCTCTTTAAATTTGAGAGAATTTAGGCTTTTGAAAGAAAAGGAAAAGGAGGGAGAAGGATGAATGGCCGGCAGCTTTAGGAAGAAGAAGATAAGGATGTTTTTATTAGCTTTTAACCATTGATTCTTCATCCTTTACCCATTGGTCCATGAGGTATTTTCTATTATTTCTAATCTTTCTCTAAAACTTTATAATTTATTCAGTTAGTCCTCTACTCTTTTGTTTGCCCCTTAACTTATTAATTAATTCAATTTGGTCCTCTAACCGTTGGTGGCCTGATTCCTAAGTATGCATGGAGACAATTTTACACACAAATAAATTTTGAAATTTATATGAATAACTTTTTGGGTAAATTGAGGATGTTACAAAATGTCTTCTATTGCGTTTAACATTGATAAGGAGACAATGATGTAAAGCTAACTAGAGAACAGTTCTAATGCGTTCAAGCCCCGACCAACTCCAAATAAGCTTCCATCTATTATCACTCACTTCCCAACTAGGATTAGCAAGCGCAAAATAAGCATTCTTCACAGTAAAGCTGCCATTACTATAAAGACCCTAGAAAATAAAATCCCTTAAACCATTCCTAGTAAGACCTTTCATAGTAATAATTTTTAATATAATAGAATGAGGAAGGAGATAAGAAAATTGATACCAAATCCAATTGCCATCCCTGTCAACAAAATCAACCAATTTCTTTTGGGCCTATCTTCTAGAATGGTATATATTTATATCATGTATGTATAAGTATTTTCATATTTTAATAAGATTATCAAAATATAGAAAATGAAAAATGACTCCCTCTTTAAAAAAGATGAAGTTATTTTCTTTAAAAATAAGTTAATTTTCTATTTGAGTAGGAAAATATTTTCTGTTAACCCATTTTCCCGAATACCCCAAACACGAGAAAATGCAGAAAAAAAATTAAAAAAATATATTTTCTATGAAACAAACCAAGACTAAATTATAAAACTACTTTCTTGATAGATTAATAATTTTTATATTTTTTTCTCTTTTTTTTTAAAAAAGACTAAAAAATGAAAAAAAAAAAAAGCAATAAAAATCTCCCGTAATCTCTTTGTAATCCTACACCTAAGTTGGTCACCTAAATAAAATAAGACTTATTCAAATAGGGAGAGCAAGTTTTTAAACCAACTCAATCTATGTATTATAAAATTAATAAAACGTTTTATTACAATTAATATTTTTAAATATAATATAACATATATTAAAATAACTTTAGTGAAATTTTAATTTAAAATTTTAAATGATAATATTTAATTATTTATAATGGAAAAAATATGTAAACTTAAAATTTTTATAATAATAAATTTGTTTTTACATATGAAAAATAAATATTAATAAATTAAAATATATAACCTAGAAAATTTTATATACCTTTTATTGTATATAAATAAAAAATAATAATTTAGTAATCCAATTTATTTAACTTATTCATAAAATAAATTATTAACACGTTCTATGATCGCTTTTTTTTTTTTTCTTTTAATAATTGCATTCTAAACTGTTGACAACAATATAATTGTACACTGTTATTCATCACACCGTTAGAAATCATTATAACTGTTACTTTAGCTATGCCTCAGCTTATTAAAAATTTAATAAAATGTTATCATTCGATCATGACTGAGATGATAGTTCTCTTAATTTTTAATTGTGTGGTAATGACAGGGTACAATTGGTCATTGTTGTCGATAATTCAAGGTGCAATTTAAAAAAAAAAAAAAAAAACAAGTTCAACACGAAATTGTAAAAATGAAGTTGAAGATTTTTTTGTCATTATCCCTATAAAAATTAAGAACATAATGAACATGTATTCTTTGAACAATCTTCTTTAGGATATTAAATATTGATTCCAATGTTGATAGATTGAATTAATGTCACACCTTATCCCTCTGTAAGGTATAACATAATCCCGTAAAATACCTAATGAACTACCGAACTTCACCTACCGATAATTCATTAAGTATACTACAAGGGATTTTTAAACTATTTTCTTGCATTTTGAAAGTGGTGAGCATTTTGATAGGAATTAAAATCATTTATTCAAAGCTTATAAACTAGTAAGAATTTTTGTCCATTTTAATTTTACCGCAAATTTTATAAAAATTTTGACAGAGTTCCGTTTGTATTTGGAGAAAACCGTTCTTCAAAAACCTGTAAAAAGCACTTCCAATAAATTTTTCCTAACTCCCAACCTCCAAATATTCTCAAGTCAATACATCTCAAAATTCTCAAAATAAATTATTTCATATCATTCCGTCAATATTATATGCACAAATTAACTTTACATATATAAAATCCAAAAATAATATTATTACAATTTATTATACAACTGCTCACTTTACATTGATACTTATGACATTACAGTATTTACATCAAAATAATTATAAGGGTATAAAACAATACTCGTACAAAAGGGATCAAGAAGTTCTTGTCAATCCCGCAGCTCACTCCGCTGCTTTCTCCTTGCTCTTATCTGCGACAGTAAATTAAACTATCGCTGAGTATAAAAATACTTAGTGGTGCACAATAAAAATTTTAAATACAATACATAAATTATTCATTATCAAAATACAATTTAAATATTTCTCAATCATATTTCACAGGTTACTAAAATTCATAATAACACAATTTGGTTAAATAGTTCAATAAACACAGTGTTGCCAAGTCATACACAACTTAAGCCATGACACAAAATTTCCTATCAATGCCATGTTGTACACCACAACAAAGCAATCCACAACCCCATTAATCGAAATCAATGAGGGAGGTGGCTAGCTAGCTAATGAGTACTCATCCGATCTACAACCTCAACTGGTAAACCAGAGAGGAAGGAAAGATAACCGATCTCACCCCATAAATGGAGTAGGAATAATAAGATACTGTCATGCTCAGTGTGAATAAAAAATCAATTTCAAACATTTTATTCAAATGATTCGTGAGAAATCCAATAAATTTCTAAAGTCATAATTTCATTCACAAGATGGCAACACAATTCATAATTAACTTCAAATTTTCATAAATCACACTAAATCAATTTTTCAATGACAAAAGGCTCAAATAAGGTTTATTGTGCACAAACCTGACGTGAGTCACCTCTAGGCCTTGACTCAGTCTCTCTGAGCTTCCAAGTCTTTTTCAGCTGAAACACACAATTTCACAGTTGTTTCAAAGACCATAATCAGAACATCCTCCCGTAGCAACTCCAGACATTCTACTGCTCGTGGATCGGTGTCGGTCCGGACAGCTAGAATGTCCGGAAAAATATTCAAATCAAAGTGAGGGACCATAATTAACTCAAATATTAATAAGAAAAATTTAGAAAAAATTTTAGAAATAAAATGCAACTAAGTAAAATGAGCCGGTGCCCAAGCGATGGGTAACCAGAGGGAAGTTGCGGTTCTCGCAACGAGGAGCCCTAGACCCGGGGGAAAAATTATAAAATAATTTTTGGGACTCCAGAGAAGGATTACTGAGGTTCCTATGGCATTAGAATGCCAAGAAAATACCTAGAAAAATTTTTTAATCGGTACAGGCAATTTTGACCCGTTAAGCCAAACGGAGGGCATTTTGGTCATTTCGCCTTCAGAGACGATTTTTGGCCGACTTGTCCAGTAGAGTAAATAATTATTATGAACTAAAATATGAATTAATATTTATGAAAAATTAATTTGAAGTTAGTAGAAGAGAAAAGAAAAGAAAATACAATAAAATGCCAATTATGACATATTATGAGGTCATTTAAAAATGTCCACCAATCACAATTAAGTAACCATCAAATTAACTAATAAAAAGAGTCAAAAGAGACCAAAGAATTAAAAAGCAAACAACAGCCCTTCTTCTACTTAGAAAAACGTTTTACACCCCCTCCCCTCTTCCTCCATTGAATCTCAACCAAAGCTCCATTTTCATCCTTATTTCACCACAAACTCTCCTAAGTCCCTTCACTAAAAACTTGTCTCTACCTCTTGGGAAGTGTTTGGCAGCCTAGAAAAGGAAGGAAAGTGAAGTTTTAGCTTGGAGAAATCTGCCCTACAAGAGGTTAAAGTGAGGTTAGTGCCTACTTATATATATACTTCTTTGATTCCATGTTAGAAGCTTGAAATAAGTGAGAAATTGTAAATTAAATGAATAAAAGTTAAGTGTATGCATCCTTTGAATTTTCAGCAGCCCTAGGAAGGAATGAGTTTGATTGTATTAATGGACTTAGAGCAAATTGGAGATTATGTTTAAAGTGTATACATATATATATACAAAGAATGAAAGAGTTAACTAAAGAAATTGTGAAAATCATGAATTTGAACAAGGGTTTTGGAGAGTGAAATTTGGTTTTGGCTTATGAAGTGGTAAGTGAACATTATAAGGGTCAATTAGTGACCATTTGAGGTAAGTTCACCATAATTTGAAGAGATTTAGAGTGATGCAAACTGAATTGGTAGGCTGCCTAGGGTAACCAGTAGGGAGGCTGTGATTCCAGCCCACTTGAACAGCCATAACTTTGGCTGTGTAAGTCCAATTGGTGTTTGGCCAATTGGACATGAAATTAGGCTTATAATGGCACATTTTTTCTGAAGAAACCATGCCCAAAAGACCAAAGCAAGTGGACCAAAAGTTGGCCCCATTCCGGATACCCTGCAACCAGCACCTGCAGAAATGACCAAATGAACAGTAACTGTTCATTTGGCCATAACTCACTGTAGAATGGTCAAATTGACCTGAAATTTTTACAGAAACAAGATAAGATATAGAAAAACAACTTTCATGAAGAACATCACCCCAAATTATGCCATTAATCCATTCAAATTATTGAGCAAAGTTAAGTTATCAAACCTGCAACTCTGCAGATTTTCACTTGAGCAGTAATGTTTGGATGGCTATAACTCTCTCTAGAAAACTCGGATTTAGGCGATTCTTGAACCGATGGAAACCTAAGGCATGGTAGAACATTTCATATGAAGAAAGTTAGACCAAATTATGAACTTAACTTGATCAAATTACTGACCAAATTTGGATCAAAATCTGCCAGAGCCCAAAATCTCAGCATGAACAGTGCACGTGAACAGTAAACTTATTTTGGCCATAACTTGAGCTACAAAACTCCAAATGGAGTGATTCAAAAAAAAGAAATTCAACTAGAAAAAATAAGGAACAACTTTCATGATTACCATTTCCTCAAATTTCCACTGTAACAGTCCCTAATGGAATAGTAAAATTATGGTACAAATTATGAAATTTCTGCCCCTTAGTGCTAAGCTTGGAAATGGATTTGGTGACTTATTCCAACAAGTTTTAAATGCAAAATGTGGTACATCGGGAGTGTTAAAACCAATGTACCTATTGTCTATGCAAAAGTCAACATTTTTGTTGACCAATAAGGTGAATAGTGACACCAAAACTTGAAATTCAAAATTTGAAATTAGAAATGCATCTAGGGGACTTTAAATTGCAATTGGCAATTAATACTAGTAAATGTAAAACTCAAAATGTGGGATCTTGGTGTAATTAGAATTAATATATCCATTAAGTATAAAAAGGTCAACATTTTGGTTGACTAGTATGGTGAATAGTAATCAAAATGATTAGTGAATTAAGATGAAGACCTAGAACCAATTCTAAGCTTAAATGCTTATAATTGTATGACAAATATGGACTATGCATCCTAGTCAAAATTGTTAAAAAGAAATTTAGGCCATAAATTTGAAATCCATGAAATATTCATGGATTACTTGAAACATGAAAAATAAGTCACCTAATTGATGTGAATAGATAGTTAGGGCATATATGCCCATCACAAATGGAATTCATAAAATATTAGTAACTCAACTTGAAATATAAAATTTGTAATTACATAAGTAGATTCTTGAATGTATAAATGAGAAAGGAAAAATGTTTTGAATACAATGGTACATGTGAACCATTGTTTAGAATTGTGATCAATATGAATAACATAATGAATGGATAAATAAACCATATTAATGTATGAATGAGACATTAGTTCTCATTATTGTAAAGAGGAAAAGTATTTTGAGTACAATGGTATAAAAGGATAATTGATGTGAATTGTGATCATATAAATGATCAAATGAATGTATGAATTATGATTGAAATTTATCATGAAATAATGGAGTCATAAAGCGCAATATATTAAAGAATTTTAAATTATCAAATGCCCTAGTATACCTAACAAGATTGGTTTGGATAGTTTGGCATGCCAATAGGGTATTGTTTTAGCAGTACTGCAAAAGGCTTTATGCCTGTATTCATGGCTTTATGCCCGTATTCATGGCTTTATGCCCGTATTCATGGCTTTTATGCCCGATTATGTGATATCATGGCTTTTTAGCCATACTGACTGCATACGTGGTAGACGTTCTGCGTCCCATGGTATGACTGCCCGAGGCACCGCGGTGCCCAGTGCCAACGACCCGTTATCCAGTCCAGTCGTCCAGTATAGGTTACTTGGGCATGGAAAAGTATAACTGTGATTGAACTGATTATTAAAGAAAATACGAAAATTAAGAATCAGGAATGATTACAAAAATACAAAGAAGCTCAAGATCATGAAGAAAATAATTAACGAAATGCATGAAGAAGTTAATATCATAAAACATGATTAGCCCTCGACTAAACAATAAGTTAGTAATTATTCATTTCTTATGAACACAATAGCAAGGAAATTATTATTTTTATTTGCATATTATATTTTCTTGTATTATTTGCACCACTAAGCTTTATGCTTAGCGCGTCGCTTTTGCAACGCGTAGGTACTGAAGATTTGGACAGAGGGCCCAGTAGACCACAGATTCGGTAAGGCAGTTCACAGTTCTGCATAGTGTCCGTGTCACCTCACCATCCACAGTGCATTGGTAGGACACTAGGTTTCATTTTGACATTTTGTAACTAATTTCTATTTTCTCATATGTATTTGAACTTATGGAATGTATTTTGAGGTTCATGTAAATAATGAAAAATCGTATTAATGAATGTAAAAGTGAATGTTTATCTGTGATTTATACATGATATCACATGAGATGAATGATTGAGAAATGAATGGTGAAAAATGTTGAGATTTTGATATTGAAGTTTGAGAGTGATGAGATGATTGAATATGATCATAGGAAGTGTTTTTCACAGGTTCCGAAGAACTGTTTTCTCCATTTTTAGCCGGTACTTTGCCGGATTTTCTATAAAATTCTCGGAACCTTAAATAAATTACAATTTCAATAAATGAATTATATTTCACAAGTTATATTCAAAACTACGATAAAAATGAATTAAGATAAAATAGAGTGCTCCGGCACACTGAGTGGCATAACTTGCTCGGCTACACTGTAGCTCAAGTTATAGCTCCAATTGGAGTTTTCAGATAAAAATGAATCACTCCAATTGGAGTTTTGTAGCTCAAGTTATATCCAAATTACGGTTACTGTTCATGCTGCAGAATTTAGTTCTGCAGATTTATTGATCCAACTTCGTTCCACAATTTGATCAAGTTAAGTCCATAATTTGGTCTAATTTTCTTCATATGAAATTTTCTAATATGTCTTAGGTTTCCATCGGTTCAAGAATCACCTAAATCGGAGATTTCTAGAGAGAGTGATAGCCATTGAAACTTTACTGTTCATATGGTAAATCTGCAGTTCTGCAGGTTCAGTGATTCAAATTTGCTCAGTAATTTGATTGGGTTAATGGCATAATTTGGGTTTGTGTTCTTCATGAAAGTTTTAAATCTATATCTCAACTAACCACTAATAAAATTTCAGGTCATTTTGACCTGCCTAGCTCGAGTTATGACCAAATGAACAAATGTTCATTTGGTCAGTTTGTGCAGGGCAGCCTGCAATTTTTCAACTTTGGTCAATTTGTTCACTAGGTTTTAGTCACTTTTTGGGCATGCTTCCTAAATGAAAATTGTGTCATTTAGTGCCTATTTTCATTCCCAATTGGTCTCATACCAATTGGACTTGTAAAATTTCATTTTTTATCCCTCAAAGTTGACTTAGTAATGCTGCAGCAGCATGACCACACTCCCTCCGAATTTGACTTTAATTTCAATACTTCTAACACACTTAATTAGGTCACAAATGACCATTTCTCACTTCACATTAGGTCAAAGACACCATTTACAAGTTTTTCACATTTTTGGTCTCTAAATCCTAATGTCCAAAACCCTAAGTTTGTCCAGTCTTCACAATTTATGTAATCTAAATATACAATTCAAATATATAACATCTATTCACCAAGATTTCATGTTTAACCTAACTAAATATCATCAAAACCTTAAGGTTCCATGGCTGCCACATTCTCTCTTCCCTTATTTAAGCATGATTTCCTTTATTTCTAAGGCAATTTCATCACACACAAACTTAAATTCATGAATTCAATAAGAGTTTAAACTTGAAATTGCACTTACCTCAATTTGTAGATTTCAATCTTCAATTTTTCTCCTCTTCTCTTCTTTCTTTCTTGCTAAATTTCTTTCTCAAGGGAAGGAAATAAGGTTTTATAGAATAATTATGGGAGAAGTTGGGATTTGGTAAGGGTTTCAAAGCTTGAAGACAAACTTTAATGGAGGAATTTCCATGGAGATAAGAGGGAGAGAGTGTGGCGGCTTGGATGGGATAAGGAAGAAGACTAATTAATTTTTCTTTTCTTTTCTTTTCTTTTCTTTTATCTTTTTATGTCTTAGGAAGACCCAAAAATGCATTTAATTAATTATATTATTTATGACTTTTATGGCATCATGCATGATGTCATCACCTTTTTACTTTTCATTTTCTTCTTTTTTTATATTTATTTTTCTATTAGTTCTTTAATTTAATTCTCGATTCCGAAATTTTCTTTTCTCCAATTTTATTTGACAGTTAGGTCAGGAGTCAGCTCTCGAGGTCAATTAACCAAATTGCCTCACGCCGGTTTATCCCGGTTTGCAAATAATTTAGTATTTCTTCCGGCTTCCTGACCTAATTATTTGACTGGCTTAACAGTTCTTTTTCATGATTTTCTCCTTTCCACTGTGTTCGTAATGGTCCTAAGGACCACAGCGTCACATTTTACAGTTTGAAATTTGAGTTTAAAATAGCTTTGCAGTCGTTCCCAGGACGGTCACCCATCGCTGTGACTCTCGGCTCGTTTAACTTCTTATGTTCTGTTTTTCTTATTTATACTTAACTAATTGGCAATTACTAATTATTTGTATTTATGGCTTCTCTAGTTGTCTTAAGTGTGGTTCTAATCCCCTTAATTGTCCGGACAGACACCGGTCACCGGAACAGTAAAATATACCAGGCTATACAAATAGGGGTGTTACAATTAAGTTAAAATAGAAATATACTAATCATGCATTATGAAATTAAATATCATTGATCATTAAACTGCTAAAATAAATGAGTTATTTCTTTGTTTGGACACCCGAAGCTAGAATGGAGGAAAATACCCTTGATCAGGGGTGTCTTGTTTACTTTTGGACTTGGAATTTTTGAACTTTAGACTATAGATGGAGGATGTAAGAGTGAGCAGTTTAGTATTATAATAAAAAAACCGAATAGAATCAAATCAATTTGATTTTTTTGGTTTGGTTTAGGTTTTTTTGGTTACCAAAGAAATCAAAAATATTAAAAGCTTAGCGTAATAACCCTTCACAGAATTTCTCAAAATATTTAACTTCAACTTCTGAAGTATTAATCTTTGGCTGCTAAATTTTTAGGGAAAACCAATATAAATAAAGGTTAGGAGACATTTATCCTACCAAACCATCCCCCTTTCAGGTTCTCTAGAGCCTTCTTTTCTCCCCTCTCCTTTCTCTAACTTTTTTTCCCTTTCTCACTAACGACGCATCCATAAACCCTAGTAGTTCCTTAAATCTCTCCACCTAAAATACTAAGATTCTCTCTCTTCTCTTCCTCTGTTTGAAGACAAGTTGGAGGCTTAGAGGGCTTAGCAAATGGGTTGGTTTTGAAAACCCAACTAAGTTTTTCCTCTTCCCTTGTTTAGATTTCATTAATGTAAGCTAATAAACATAGAGTTAGTTTGGATTTGTTGTTTGCTTGGTTTTACAATCATCACAAGTGCATGCATCGCTAACAAGTAATAAAGTGATGAGTAGAGTATCATTCCCACGAGGAGTTAAAGACGTAAGTACTAAACTACACAGCAATCTTAACTGTTTAAACTATCAAAAGTTGTGATAGAGAATTCTAACTAAGACAGAGTGACTATTAAAAATTAAAGAGAGTAAATTCGAGAGCTTAAGGAGAATTCTAATTATGTGAACAATTCTGAAATTTCAAACTGCACACCTTGACCTTGTTATAGTTTTAATCTTGCTTTATCAGTGGAGTGAGTATTTGTTTCTTTGATGGAAATTAATCCTAAGGTATCCTAGATCCTCTCTTAAGGTATTTAAGGTGTATTTCAATTAGAGCTAAATCCTACTTTCATTGGTGATTAATCCTAATAAAAACCCTTTGAGATCTATGATTAATTCTTAGAATTCCACAAAGGTTGTCAACCTATCTCTAGGTCAGACTTCCTAGGTTCAAAATCTCGACTTTCCAATACAAACCTTCACCTCTCAGTTTATCAATTAATATCTTAGATCATGACTAAGTGGGTACTAACACATAGCATGTAATAAGAGCATGAGATATTGAATCAAAGAACAAAACTCAATTCCATAAATAAAACTCAATATATATCCATGAAAAAAGTCAAGAATGCTACTTTCTTAATTACAAAATTTAAAGAGTTACTCACTCATGGTGAGTTTGACAAACATAATGAAATAAAAATAAAAGCACATAAAAATCACTCTAAAGAATAAGAATAAAAGAACCAAGGGAAGATTCTACAGTTGTGATCTTGTGAAACTTTGGCTGAGAAGTCTATCCTTGGAGCTGATGTAATCCTTCTTCAAGATGGCTAGGGTTCCCTAGGAAGGCTTCTTTCAAAACTCTCCCCTTTTGTGTGTGTGCGTGTCTCATCCTAAAAGCTCTCTCCAAAGCTCCTTTTCATTTTTTGCTGGCTCTTATTTATATTGGGTGTCCTAGGGTTAAGCTTTAGAGTCTTAAAGGCATTAGAAGTCTATTTAGCATGCCAAAATAGGAGTTGGAGTCGTATTAAAGAAAGATGGCTAAAATGTAGTACATGGCTCATGTGTCACTACACGGCATGGGACGTGTAAGTTATTGGAGCATGTTGGCTTCCTCTCGGATAGGGGCAGTAAGTTCATGGGCCTTTGGAGGTTTACACGGGTCTACTTACATGACCCATGTACTTGTGAAGGTACTACTTGCTTCTTCAAGCTTTGGCGATAGAAAGTTGCACGGGTCTCTTAGGCTTACACGGACCATGTTACATGGCCTGTGTACTTTGGCTTTTCTACACTTCTTCAGGTTTCACCAGGCAGGAAGTTACATGGGTTTGGGTCTAAGTTTACACGACCCGTGTAAGGTGCATCAACAGCTTGCCTTGCTCTTTAGGTTCTTCCAAGCTCCTTCCTTTGCTCCTATGCCTTAAATTTCCTTCAGAACACCTAAAACATGCAGAAAACATAGATTTTAATATGCATTAATGAATTTTATGAAAACTAATGAAATAACCAAATAAGCATGCAATTACCTATCTAAATGCTATGAAATTGTGTACAATTAGGCTTAAAAACATCTATATAATACTAGTGTATCATTTGTGCATTTAAGTGAGTTTAAGAATGTTAGGGTTTTGTGGAAATTGTTGAATCTTGGATTAAATTGATAACTTTAAGTTATTTGAGGTTTATCTTAGTTGTATTGTGTTTGAAGTAGTTAACATAACTAAAAAGGGCTTCAGGAAGCATGGTTTTAAGTTTGAAGGCATAAAACTCAAATTTGAGAGCTACAAGAAGAGTTTTGGAAATTCCAAGTTCAACAGTTGAACCTGCACATGTTCGACAACTGAACCTTCCATAAATAGTCACATAAATAGTGCAGGGCAAATTAGCAGCTAAACTTTAAAGTTTGGCAACTGAACTTGCCCTTACCTAAGAATTCCATATTTAAATTAAAAACTAGGTTGAATGGATTAATTCTTAACATATTACTAGCTTTCAATGAAGATATAAAATGAATTATAATAACTTAAAAATACTACAGAGGATCTCCATGAATATTTTTGAAATTTCTAGAACACAAAACCAAATTGATTGAACTATAGAAAAGTTAGGGACCTAAGTTGAGAACTAAAGAATTGGACATATGTTATGATTTTTGTATGCCTTGGATGGTCATTTGTGATGTTGTTGTAGGCCTAAGGCCTTGTTATTATGTTACTTTACATGAAGGATAGGTCTAGTTATAACAATAATTTTGTTGGATTTCCAATTAAGCTAGTTAAATAATTAAAGTTAATAAATGAATAAATGTCTAATAATGTTAGTATATCTATATAAACCCTTCCAACCAACAGACTTAGCTGTCATGATAGGATCAATAGTCTTAAAGAGTCACCCAATCTATGAGTAAAATCTGCTTAACTATTTTTAGTTGAATTATTAAATTGTTTTATCATGCTCATGCACATTCATGGATCATGGTGGCTGTATGATATATTATAATTATAATTTCATGATTTATTATGTATTATTGGTAATTGCATATAACGAAGATGTTGCATTATTAACTGTGTTGTGTTGGCAGTTCATGTAATGCCCTCACTTTAGGTAGTCTGTACATTCTACTATTTTGGCAACTAATGTCAACTCGAACAGTTAGAATGTCTATAACCAGACTTAAACTAGAGTGAGGAGTCATAAATAACCTAAATAATGACTAAGAAAAATTAAGGAGAAATTAAAGAAACAAAATGCAGAAAGGTTAAAGGAGCCAAAGCTCTGGCGATGGGTAACCTTAACGGGAAGCGACTGTGAATATAGTTGGCAACCCCATACCTGTGGGGAAACCTGTAAAATAATTATTTGGGACGTAAGTGAAGGATTACTGAGGTTTAATGACAGTAAAACGTCAAGATAATGTAAGAAACTATAAAGCCAATTGGTAAAGGCAATTAAGGTGTAAGGAGTACTAAGAAGGGAATTTTGGTCATTTCACCCTCAGAGTTGATTTTTGACATACATGTCCATTTAATTAAATGAGAATTATGTAATAAAATATGAATAAATATTGATAAAAATTTAATTTGAAATGAGTAGAGAAGAGAAGGAAAGAAAATAAAACAAAATGAAATTTAAAATTTAATTATGACATATGTATTATGTAATGATGATGTAATTAAAATTTTACAACGAATTAAAATTTGACAAATATAAATAAAAGGGATAAAAGAAAATTTAAAAGAGACCAAAATTGATCATCTTCCTCATTCCCATATGTTAGCCGAACCCTCACCCTAAGCCACCCTTCATTAAAGCTTCTTCAAGCTTCAAATTCCCATCATTTTCTACCACATTTCTCCACTCTCCAAACACAAAAACTATTTATTTCACTTTGAGAAGAAGATTAGTAGCAAGTAGAAGAGAAGAAAGTGAAGAATAGGGAACTTGGAAATCTCTTAATTAAGGTTAGTGCAAATACTCACTCCCCTCTCTTTTTAATCTTTGTTAGGAAGTTGATTTGAGTTAAAATTTATTGAAAAATGGAATAAAACATGTATGTAGGACCAAGCATAAAATTTCATAGCCATGAGTAAGGGGAGTGTCTGATGATTTTGTTTGAATTAAAATTGTTTAGTAATAGTCTTTCATAAGTATATATAGATTAGAACTTCAATTTCTATGTGTGGTATGAAATTGAGACATTAGAAGTTAGGGTTTTGAACCAAGATTGGGGTTTTATCAAATTGTTGTTAAATTGGTATTATTAAGGTCAATTAATGACTATTTGATGTGGTTTAACCTCAAAATGGACTTGGTTGTGGAATTGAAATGCTAAAAGGAGAAGAGCTCCTTTGTGCTAGAAATCTGGACTTTGAGTCTAGTAGGTTTGGGCAGCCATAAGTAGAGATATATAGCTTCAATTGGTGCAAGGACAATTGGAGGTGAAACTAGGGATATAACGATGCATTTTTCATGTAGAGACCTTGCCCAGAAAACCAACAGAAAGTGACTTAAAATTTGCTTGAATCTGGGCTACCAAAATATGGACCTGGAAAAATGATCATATGAATAGTGATTATTCAAATAGGCATAACTCTTTGTAGAGAGGCCCAAATGACCTGATTCTTGAACCCATGGAGCGCTTGGACATAGTAGAACATTTTTCATGAAGAACAGAAACCCTAATTCTGATCATAACCTAATCAAATTGCTAACCAAATTTAGCCCATCAAAACTGCCAGAACCAAAACTGCCCAGAAAATTCTGAATTTTGACCAATCCGGCTAGTTATAGTAAAAATATCATAATTTAAGCTACAAAACTCCAAATGGAGTGATTCAAAAAGCAAATTAAATTTAAGAAATTAAGAAATAACTTTGATGAAGAAAGGTTGGCCAAAATGTCACTGTAGATTGGCCTAATAAAACAGTGAACTTAGGTTACAAAATTTGAAATTCTTGAAATACTCCTAGAAGGACTTGAATTAGGGTTGGCAATCAATGCCAACAACTTTATAAACTAAAATGTGGTATGAACATGAATTTGGAACTTACGTTCCTATTATTTATGGAATAATAAAAATTTAGTATGAATAGTATTGTGAATAGTAATCACAATAATACAAAATGCAAAGAACCAATACCTAAGATGCAATATGCCCATGTATGCCTAGTTATGATTGGTTTGGATAGGTTGGCATGCCAATAGGGTTTTGACTTGCAGTACTACTTATGGCTCCGTGCCATTCTGTAATTTATGGCTATTATTGCCATTTTGTGACTTATGGCTTTTAGTCATTTTGTTATTCTTGATATAAGTGGCTTTATGCCCGACTGATATTATGGATTTTTAGCCATTCTGTTGCACACCTAGCAGACACTACGTGACTGACAGTGTGACGGCTCAAGGTACTTGATACCCAGTGTCAGTTTACCCATTTATCCAGTCCAGTCAATTTGTATAGGTTACTTGGGCAATTAAAATAAGTTCTAAAAATTTACTATCAAGTAATGAATAGAAATTCATTAAATTAAATAATTATAAAAAATACATCCGGTGTGGCATAATAGTGTAATTTCTTTATTTTTAATTATTTTAATTTATTTTTATATTATATTTGCACCACTAAGCATTATGCTTAGCACGTCACTTTTTGCCACGCGTAGGTACTAGAGACCAGGAGAGAGAGCTCAGTAGGTTTTAGACTGGGAGTTAGAGATTTTTATCTGCATTTGGGTCCCAGGTGTCACCTCATCAGCAGCAGTGCACATTTTGGTAGACTCCACTAGCCTTGTATTTTATTTTTGGACTTTGTAATTAAATTTTGGATATGTAATATAAATTAAAAATTTGCACATTAATTTTATACACGATGTAAATTAATAATAGTTGTAAATTTTCATTTATGGATTGTTTATGAATGAGTATAGATTTGGATTGAGAATTGAGATGAAATAATTGTTAGAAAATATGAGATGATGTTGAGATTGTGAAAATTTTATATGTTTGAAATTATTGTTGAGATTTTTAAACAGGTGAAAAATCATCAAATTGTTAAATAATTAGGGAAAACTCCATTGGTTTTCTCTGATTGAATGAGTGAACTTAAATTAAAAAAATTAAATTTAATCACCAGGAATGTAACAAGATAAGATAAGGAGCTTAGACACCGAGTGTGACATGCCATGCTTAGCTACACTATTGACGGGTAAGGGCTGTTACAATTAGTGGTATTAGAGCACGGTTTAGGCGTTTCTGGACCTAGATAGAGTGCATACCATGCATTGCATTTGTAAGAGTTAAGGTGGCACTAATGCAGATCTGTTTGTTTTTTGTTATTTTTGGTTAGGATATGGATCTGGCATTGTAGAGAGCCATTGAGGAAGAGGTGTAGAGTCATACTCCACCCTGGCTAAAGATGGAAGTAGGAGGGCACCTGCTCCACTAGTGCAAGAGGTACCTGTACAGCCTCAGCAGGCCTTATTTCAGCAAATGACAGAATTCTTTAGACAAATGACTGGGGCTATTCCACAACCTCAGCAGCCACCCCAAAAGTCCCATTTGGAGAAACTTTGAAAATATGGGGCTGTGGATTTTATGGGTAAGAAAAAAAATGACCCTACACCAGCTGAACATTGGCTAGAAAGAATAGAAAGGGGTCCTTCAGCAGCTCCACTACGCTCTAGAGCAGAATTTGGAGGGTGTTGTATCCCTACTTCAGGAGGATGCTTATCAGTGGTGGGACACAGTATCGAGGGAGGTACAACTGGTTCAAATAACATGGGATTTCTTCCTTGCTGAGTTCAGGAAGAAATACATCAGTAAAGTGTGTCTGGAGGAAAGAAGGAGAGAATTCTTTAGTTTGAGACAAAGATAGTTGTTAGTGTCAGAATATGAATGGGAATTCATGAGATTAAGTAGATATGAAAGAGTTATAGTCCCTACTGAAGTAGACCGATGTAGGAGATTTGAAGAGGAGCTGAATGACAACATTAAACTGCTTATCATAGCCTTGAGGATCATAGACTTTGCACAGTTGATTGAGGCTGCATTGAAGGTTGAAAGGGTTAGAATTAATGAGCAGAGCAGAAGAGACAGGCAGTAAAAGAGGGATCAGGATCAAGCTAGTTCCTCCTCTGCACCTAGTAAGAAATTCAAAGGTCCCCAAGCTCAAGCCCAAAGCCAGACATAGAGTCAGGGCCAGTCACAGAGGCCCAGATCTCAGTTTACACCTAGGAGAGGCCAGTTCACTCCATCAGTGGGTAGCTCTCTAAGGACGGTGTTTAGGGGACCAACCCTAGCAGTTTCTGCAGCGTGCCCACACTATCATAAGTGGCACATAGGCGACTCACTGGGGGATGTTTTCAGTATGGGTCTACTAAGCATCAAGTGAGAGATTATTGCCCATGAAGGAATGTTGCAGCTGCTCCAGCACAAGCAGATAGATCCGCCCTTGTAGCTTAGAGTAGTAGGAAGCATGGTAGGACAGAGGCAGTCGAGAGTTCACAAAGGCCTGCATAAGAAATAGTTGAGAGGCTTGAGCCAAGGGTACCAGCTGTTAGTAGTATGCCCTAGAGCATATCATTTAGTATGTATCTTGTACATATTTTATTAATAAAAGGCATTTCCACTTTTCCGTTTACATAATATATTTATGTGTAATAGAAAAGGTCCATTGATATTTTGTTAGAAATATTATTCTTAAGTTGTTAAGAATATGAGTGACAATATTTCTAGCACAAAGTATCATAAAGAGGTTCACAATCGAGGATACTTCATAATAAGGACATGACTTATCCAGAAAGATTGTATTCATGTTTGTTCCCAAGTTATTTATATGAGATATAAATAAGATGGAATGGTGAGTCTCATGCCATATAACAAACATGATAGGCACTTATAAATGATAAGTAGGTCAACCGGTGACACTTATGAAAAGCACATGGAGTTTACTCTTGTCAATGTTTTGTCATAAATCATATCGGTGCATATAATCTTTAGACACGAGATAGCACAGCTTATCTTGTATATAGGTAGTTTGAGTTTGATCTGCTTTCATACTTGTACTATGTATGGGTATATGGGCATGTGTTGGCTCCTACTAGTTATATATGGAGGTAGGTGTTGATCAAGATGGAATCTGTTCCTTTAAGTAAATAGAGCTAAAATCCTATGTTCATTTAATTGTTCTTGATGTTTCAAGTTCCTGGCCAGGACAGATATTTTTATACACAAATGAGTTTCTTATGAGAAAAATATTTTAATAACGAACTGGAATTAAAAGAGAACATAATATTCATAGCAAATGGAGTTTGACATAAACCATGACTTCAGCTTGAGTTGGGATTTTGTAACAGAGAGATTCTAGTGCATGGTAACATATGATTATAGGTTCATTTAAGGTAAACCTTATTACTAATTGGGTGGCCATGGCATGCTATGCTAGGTGTTAACCATGGTCTATGAGGTTCATAAAATGATTTAGAGAAATCATTTATGGTAAGAAAGAGTTCTGATGATATTAAGAGTTGATATCATGTCTCATTGCCAATTAGTGATGAGCCTAGTAAGTCACACACATACACAAGTTATCACCTATTTAAATATGATTTAATTAATTAATTAAAGAGTTTAATTGATTAATTAAATAGATTTGGTTTGCAATTAAATTGCAAAGTCCCTAGCATGACTTGAAACCAAATCTAGATTATTGGATGTGTAGTATAAATTAAATTTATATTTAAAGTGTTTAAATATGAATTTAATTGATGAGAAATTAATTAATAGAGATTAATTAATTAATTTATATTTGATATAAATTAATTAGAAGAAGGAAATAATTATTTTGGGTTAAGAACTCAAAATTAAGACACAGGGGCATTTTGGTCATTTCACAGTGTGACACGTGGCACCATGAGATGGTGACACATGGCATAACACATAAATTTGCAAAATGTTTTTTAATCATGTAAGATGATTAAAATCAAGATTAAATATAGGTTTGACACTTGGCACAATGTGATTGGGTCACTTAAACCTAGAGCTAATCAAAAGGTGACATGTGGCTAGGGTTTAATGTGTTAACCTAGCTATTTAAGTGTGGTTATGAAAAGAAAACATAACCAGCAGCCTCTCCTCTCAATTGTCACGCCACTTTGAGTCTCTCCAGCTATTTCTCTTCATCTCTCATCAATTCAAAGAGATTAGCCATCAATCTCTTGAATTAGGAACACTAGAAATTGTTTTTAGTGTCCTGTTTACATCTCTAATCTCTTAAAAGGCAGAACTTGAATTTCTAATTAATAGAAAAGGCTTTAGAAGCTGTTCAAGGGCTGCCATAGGTGTTCGTGGTGTGGACAAGGTAGAGGGACAACATCTGGTGTCCTGAAGACGAATATCAAAGGCGCAGACACGCTGCAGTGCATCAAGAGGTTAGTGTAATCGTTCTTGATTTAATCTAGGGTTCTAAAATTAATCTGATTAATTTTAAAATCTTAAATGGCAAATACAGATCCAAAAACATATTAAAAGAGTTTTAATATGTTGTTTATCATTGAAATCAAATAGATAAAAATAAATCTTGCATGATGCATGTGACCCTAGGTGAAAATTTTTGAATTCAATGGTATAAACTTGTGTTTTTCACGCTTCCGTTCCTTCAATTGGTATCAGAGCCACTATATTTGCCATTTAGATTGTTGATTATATAATTTAATTGTGTGTTTGATCATGAGATCAAGAGATTCATTGCTGGTTGGATCATGAGATGTGGCGTCACACATGGTGAAGCCACCATTGGTGGCGGCAACAATGGTTCCTTGGGTGGTTCAAGGTTTGGCTTTTAATTCTGCAATTGTTGTATGATCTAAGGCCTATTCTTTGACTAATTAAAGTGTTTAATTAGTTGTTTTAATCACACAATTAAATTATGATTCAATTCAGAATTTTAAAAATTGTTTGAATGTGATTCAAATCTGAATTTTAAAAGTTGTTTGAATGTGATTCAAATCTGAATTTTTAAAGTTGTTTGAATCATATTTAAATCTGATTTTTTAAAATTGATTCAATAAAATTCAGATCTGATTTTTAAAAATATTTGAATGTGATTCAAATATGATTTTTAAAAATGTTTGAATGTGATTCAAATCTGAATTTTTGAAGTTGTTTGAATGTGATTCAAATCTGAATTTTTAAATTTGTTTGAATGAGATTCAAATCTGAATTTTTAAATTTATTTGAATCATATTCAAATCTGGATTTTTAAGTTGAATATGAGATATTCAATTTAATTTAAGTATGTATGTTTTATTTAATTGTTAAATAGTGATATGCATGATGGATGATCATGGACTATAAAAGACCAATGTGATTGGATTTATTTCTTTTATGTTTCTTTGGGATTGTAAATTAATTAATTTATTTTAATTTACTTTGGGCATGTATTATTAAGTTTGTAATATTTTTTGGGTTGTAATTTCATTTATTTAAGTTCTTGTAAATTCGCCTTGGTATGCCAAGGATTACTATGTAATATTGGATTGCAAGAAGTTCAAGGAGGTCAAGAGCATTGGTGGGACCAGTGGGAGGAATTCAATATCAAGTGTTGATTATGTACTCCTTCAGCAACTCTTGTATAATGAATGAATGAAATGCACCTAGGAATGCCCTGATTCAATTCTTGGTGGCTCAGAATTGAATCCCTTAGAAAGTCCATGATCATACCATATTTACTGCTTATCCATGAATGCATGAGATGTATGGGAATGTATGCAATTATATGATATATGCATGCTAAATGGATAATGTGCAAAGTGAGACCTTAATAGTAATTAGGATGGCTATAAAATCTTCCAAACAAATGATTAAGTTGGAAATGGTATAATTAAAGTAATTATAACATAAGCCCTCCATTGGGGCAATTATTTTAAGAAATTTTAAATAGTTGCATGAGATGCAATTAATTTAAGAGATTTTCTTAAGAATAATTGTTAAGCATGAGATGTTGTAAATATGTAAATGGTTTAGTGGCCAATATTGGATGTACCTGAGGACATTAAAATTATTTGCATAATTACTGGCTCAATGGGATCAACTTAACTAATGCAAGATAAGTCAATAATGGATGTACCTGAGATTTTGAGCATTAGGGGCTAGGTAAAGGATTGAACCTCACATGAGATGTGATGGGCAAGGAGTTGCTCACTTATAGTTTATTGTAATTCCAATAATGGATGTACCTGAGGATGATCAATAGAATTATAAGAATTCAATCACCCACTAGAAATCCATCCAACTAGGATTTGCTTTCTACTTTGGAAGTGTAGGATTCGCTAAGTTAGTGGGAGAACCAATTTGATTAAAAGACCATAATCATTTTGGTTAATTACATGATACATTTACTAATTAATCTGGTTATTTTCTGCAGTTAATTTTCTGATAAAAATGAGCACAAAACAACCACCACCATCCAATATCCTTGCAAGCATACTTGATCACAACAGGTTGACAGGACCTAATCATGCGATTGGCTAAGAAATTTGAAACTTGTCCTGAACCTTGAACATATAGGATATGTTCTAGATTCAAATGTTCCTGGTCCCTTACCTCCAGAGGCCACACAAGAGGAACATGAAACTTTGGACAAGTGGAAGGAGCATGATTTGAGAGCTAAGTGTTACATGCTTGCTTCTATGAGTAATGAGTTACAGAAGCAACATGAGAACATGCAGAGTGCGAGTGAGATCCTCCTTCACCTACAAGAGTTGTATGGTGAGCACAGCAGGAATGCTAGGTATGAGATATCTAGACAGCTATTCCGTATGAGGATGTTTGAGGGACAGAATATTGGGGATCATGTCCACAAGATGATTCGGCTGATTGAGTAGTTGGAACATCTTGACTTCAATATGGATTTCCAACTACAAACGGATTTGATCCTTCAGTCCCTTCCTGAGTCTTTTGGGAATTTTGTGACAAATTTCCATATGACTAAACAGGAATGCACCTTAGCTGAATTACTCAACATGCTGGTTATTGCCCAAAAGAATATGCCAGGCAATAAAGGAAAAGAGGTAGCTTTGGTTGCATCTTCTTCTGCTGGAAAGTCCAACAAGAAGAAGGGCAATAAGAAAAAGAAACTTCAGATTCCTGGTCCTTCCAAGAAAATAGCTAAACAGAAAGGGAAGACCAAAGCTGACAAAGGCAAAGGAAAGTGTTTCCACTGCCAACAGGAAAGTGTTTCCATTGCCAGTAAGAAAGTGTTTCCACTAGCCAGAGTATAGCAATCTAAATGAATGCAATGCCATGGTGAAAACAAACTCAAGTTCAAAATATATTTGGCACTTAAGGTTATGTCATGTTGTAGAAGATAGGATTACAAAATTGGAGAAAATGGGAATTTTATCCTCATTGGGTTCTGAGCCTACTCCAACTTGTGAATCTTGCCTTCAGGGCAAAATGACTAGATCACCCTTTGTTGGACAAGGGCTAAGAGCTGAAAATATTTTAGAGCTAATACATAGTGATGTATGTGGTCCATTTAAAGAAATGGCTAGAAGGGGCTTTCATTATTTTATTACCTTTACTGATGATAAATCAAGATTTGGGTATTTGTATTTGATGAAATACAAACATGAATCCTTTGAAAAGTTCAAAGAATTTAAATCTGAAGTAGAAAATCAAACAGGAAAGAGTATTAAAGCTCTTCGATCAGATCGTGGAGGTGAATATTTGAGTACTGAATTTGATGAATACTTGAGAGAGCATGGCATTATTTCTCAGCTGACTCCTCCAGGAACGCCACAGCTGAATGGTGTATCTGAAAGGAGAAATCGTACCCTATTGGATATGGTACGTAGTATGATGAGCTATACTGATATGCCAACCTCCTTTTGGGGATTTGCATTCGAATCAGCTTTATATATTCTGAATAGGATTCCATCAAAATCAGTTTCTTCCACACCTTATGAGATATGGCATGGAAGAAAACCAAGTCTTAAGCATGTTAAGATTTGGGGTTGTCCAGCTTATATCAAAAGTGAACACCGATAAATTGGATACGGATCGTAAAGAGGTCGATTTGTTGGATATCCAAAAGATAGTTTTGGATATTATTTTTATTTGCCTACTTCACAAAAGGTTGTG
Source organism: Hevea brasiliensis (assembly GCF_030052815.1). NCBI lineage: Eukaryota > Viridiplantae > Streptophyta > Magnoliopsida > Malpighiales > Euphorbiaceae > Hevea > Hevea brasiliensis. The sequence goes on along the minus strand of NC_079496.1, from coordinate 83,950,782 downwards.
ATAAGTAGAGATGCCACATTTCTTGAACAACAGTTTGTTCAAGAAGGAGGCAAAGGAAGGCAAATAGAGTTAGAATTGGAGAATTCTGATCAACCAACAGATCAGATGGATATAGATCCATCTAGTCAACCTATACCCATTGATGAAACATCTACAGCTGTTCCTCGTAGAACAATCAGGGTATCTCACCCACCAGTGAGATATGGTTTTCTTCATGAAGAAGAACAAGAGTTGTCTACTCATGAAGAAGTAGATCATGGGGATGATCCACTTACCTATGAAGAAGCTATATCAGATATAGACTCTTCAAAATGGATTGATTTTATGAAATCCGAGATTGATTCCATGTATAAGAATCAAGTTTGGGATCTTATTGACCCACCTGAAGGTATTGTACCTATAGGGAACAAATGGGTTTTCAAGAAGAAAATTGGTTCTGATGGAAAGGTAGAGACCTATAAGGCAAGGCTAGTAGCGAAAGGGTTTCGCCAAAGGCAAGGAATAGACTATGAGGAGACTTTCTGCTTTGTTGCCATGCTTAAATCAATTAGGATTTTATTAGCAATAGCTGCATACTATGATTATGAGATTTGGCAGATGGATGTCAAAACAACTTTTCTCAATGGATACATTGAAGAAAACATTTTCATGGAACAACCTAAGGGATTTGAATCCCAAGATGGTTCCAAGGTATGCAAGCTAAAGCGATCCATTTATGGGTTGAAACAAGCTTCGAGGAGTTGGAACATCCGTTTTGATGAAGCCATTAAATCCTTTGGTTTTATCAAAAATGAGGATGAGCCATGTGTATATAAGAAGGTTAGTGACAGTGCTATCACTTTCCTTGTCTTATATGTGGATGACATACTATTGATAGGTAATGACACAGGTATGTTGACAATTATAAAGGTATGGTTGTCAAATACATTCTCCATGAAAGACTTAGGGGAGGCAACCTATATTCTTGGGATTCGCATCTATAGAGATAGAGCGAAAAGAATAATTGGTTTATCCCAAAGTCTATACTTGGAAAAGGTGTTAAAGAGGTTTAACATGCTTAATTCCAAGAGAGGATTGTTACCAGTGAGACATGGTATCCACCTTTCTAAAGAGATGTCTCCAAAGACACCTGAAGAAAGAGATAAGATGGCTAGGATTCCATAAGCTTCAGCTATTGGAAGTTTAATGTATGCAATGTTGTGTACTAGGCCGGATATCGCATATGCTGTTAGTTTGACTAGCAGGTATCAATCCAATCCAGGTTTGGAACATCGATAGTCACAAGAATATCCTTAAGTATTTGAGAAGAACTAAGGATTTATTCTTGATTTATGGAGGTGGAGACTTGCAATTGAATGGTTATACTGATTCTGATTTCCAATAAGATATCGATGATAGAAAGTCTACCTCTGGATATGTGTTCATTTGTAATGGAGGTGCAGTCAGTTGGAAGAGTTCCAAGCGAGCACGCATTGCAGATTCCACTCGAGGTCGAGTATATTCTCGCATCGAGATCGCAAAGAAGTTGTTTGGATAAAGAAGTTCGTGACAGAACTTACAGTAGTTCCTTCCATTGAGTCAGCAGTTCCACTACACTGTGACAACAATGGAGCAGTCATACAGGCTAAGGAACTAAGGTCTCACCCAAAATCCAAACACATAGAAAGGCACTACCACATTATCAGAGATATAGTTGGGCAAGGCGATATAGCCATGCAGAAAAATAACATCAGCTAAAAAATTCAGCTGATCCATTCACTAAGCTTTTGTCACAAGTTCAGTTAGACCGACATCTTGAGAAGATAGGTCTAAGGTATTGTAATGAATGGCTCTAGTGCTAGTGGGAGATTGTTAGTAGTATGCCCTAGAGCATATCATTTAGTATGTATCTTGTACATATTTTATTAATAAAAGGCATTTCCACTTTTCCGTTTACATAATATATTTATGTGTAATAGAAAAGGTCCATTGATATTTTGTTAGAAATATTATTCTTAAGTTGTTAAGAATATGAGTGACAATATTTCTAGCACAAAGTATCATAAATAGGTTCACAATCGAGGATACTTCATAATAAGGACATGACTTATCCAGAAAGATTGTATTCATGTTTGTTCCCAAGTTATTTATATGAGATATAAATAAGATGGAATGGTGAGTCTCATGCCATATAACAAACATGATAGGCACTTATAAATGATAAGTAGGCCGAACCAGTGACACTTATGACAAGCACATGGAGTTTACTCTTGTCAATGTTTTGTCATAAATCATATCAGTGCATATAATCTTTAGACACGAGATAGCACAGTTATCTTGTATATAGGTAGTTTGAGTTTGATCGCTTTCATACTTGTACTATGTATGGGTATATGGGCATGTGTTGGCTCCTGCTAGTTATATATGGAGGTAGGTGTTGATCAAGATGGAATTTGTTCCTTTAAGTAAATAGAGTTAAAATCCTATGTTCATTTAATTGTTCTTGATGTTTCAAGTTCTGGCAGAGACAGATAGATTTATTCGAGAAAGAGTTTACGATGAAAAATCTTTTAATCAAGAACTGGAATTAAAAGAGAACATAATATTCATAGCAAATGGAGTTTGACATAAACCATGACTCCAGCTTGAGTTGGGATTTTGTAACAGAGAGATTCTAGTGCATGGTAACATATGATTATAGGTTCATTTAAGGTAAACCTTATTACTAATTGGGTGGCCATGGCATGCTATGCTAGGTGTTAACCATGGTCTATGAGGTTCATAAAATGATTTAGAGAAATCATTTATGGTAAGAAAGAGTTCTGATGATATTAAGAGTTGATATCATGTCTCATTGCCAATTAGTAATGAGCCTAGTAAGTCACACACATACACAAGTTATCACCTATTTAAATATGATTTAATTAATTAATTAAAGAGTTTAATTGATTAATTAAATAGATTTGGTTTGCAATTAAATTGCAAAGTCCCTAGCATGACTTGAAACCAAATCTAGATTATTGGATGTGTAGTATAAATTAAATTTATATTTAAAGTGTTTAAATATGAATTTAATTGATGAGAAATTAATTAATAGAGATTAATTAATTAATTTATATTTGATATAAATTAATTAGAAGAAGAAAATAATTATTTTGGGTTAAGAACTCAAAATTAAGACACAGGGGCATTTTGGTCATTTCACAGTGTGACACGTGGCACCATGAGATGGTGACACATGTTTTTTAATCATGTAAGATGATTAAAATCAAGATTAAATATAGGTTTGACACTTGGCACAATGTGATTGGGTCACTTAAACCTAGAGCTAATCAAAAGGTGACATGTGGCTAGGGTTTAATGTGTTAACCTAGCTATTTAAGTGTGGTTATGAAAAGAAAACATAACCAGCAGCCTCTCCTCCCAATTGTCACGCCACTTTGAGCCTCTCCAGCTATTTCTCTTCATCTCTCATCAATTCAAAGAGATTAGCCATCAATCTCTTGAATTAAGAACACTAGAAATTGTTTTTAGTGTCCTGTTTACATCTCTAATCTCTTAAAAGGCAGAACTTGAATTTCTAATTAATAGAAAAGGCTTTAGAAGCTGTTCAAGGGCTGCCATAGGTGTTCTTGGTGTGGACAAGCTAGAGGGACAACATCTGGTGTCCTGAAGACGAATCTCAAAGCGCAGACACACTGCGATTGCATCAAGAGGTTAGTGTAATCGTTCTTGATTTAATCTAGGGTTCTAAAATTAATCTGATTAATTTTAAAATCTTAAATGGCAAATACAGATCCAAAAACATATTAAAAGAGTTTTAATATGTTGTTTATCATTGAAATCAAATAGATAAAAATAAATCTTGCATGATGCATGTGACCCTAGGTGAAAATTTTTGAATTCAATGGTATAAACTTGTGTTTTTCACGCTTCCATTCCTTCACCAGCCAGAGTATATGCTATGAGGGCACAAGAGGAGCAGGATGCTCCGGATGTCACCAAGGGTACGTCTCTATTTTATGATATGCCTGTGCATGCATTGGTGGATCCAAGATCTACTCATTCGTATATTTGCATTAAGTTGCCCATGGAAAAGGGAATTCAAGTAGAGGAAAATGACAAAGATATCCTAGTTACTAAACTACTAGGCCACAGTGTGGTGGTAAATAAAGTGTACAGAGGTTGCGCATTGAGGATTTAGGAGTATGAGTTCTCAGCAGACCTAATTGAATTACCCTTCCATGAGTTTGATGTCATCCTTGGGATGGATTGACTATCACATTATCAGGCAGTTGATTGTAAATTGAAGAAAATCACTTTGAAAACTCCTGAGAATGAAGAGATCATAGTTGTGGGTGAAAGGACAGATTTCCAATCCAATGTTATTTTAGCGATGGCTGTAAGGAGATTAATTAAGAAGGGTTTTGAAGCCTATTTGGCGTATGTTGTTGATACCAGAAAGGCTGGGTCTAATCTTCATGACATTCCCACTGTATGTAACTTCGCTAATGTCTTTCCTGAAGATTTGCCTGGTTTGCAACTAGAAAGGAAAGTAGAATTTGCTATTGAGGTAATGCCGAGTACAACACCGATCTCAATCGCTCCTTATAAGATGGCACCTACTGAATTGAAGGAGTTGAAAATCTAGTTATAGGAGTTACTGGATAAGGGGTTTATATGCCCCAATGTGTCATCAAGGAGAGCTCCGATACTGTTTATGAAGAAGGACGAGATACTGAGATTGTGCATAGATTACAGGCAGTTGAATAAAGTGACTGTGAAGAATAAGTACCCATTGCCCAGAATTGATGATCTGTTTGATCAACTGAAGGGAGTAGGTGCATTTTCTAAGATTGATCTCAAATCAGGGTATCATCAGCTAAGAGTAAATGATGCAGATGTGCCTAAGACTGCATTTAGGACACAGTATAGGCACTATGAATTTCTAGTGATGCCATTTGGGTTAACGAATGCACCAGTGGCTTTCATGGACCTTATGAACCGTATCTTCCATCCATACTTAGATCGGTTTGTAGTGGTCTTTATGGATGACATTCTAGTATATTCCAAGAATAGAAAGGAGCATGATGAGCATTTAAGAATTGTTCTGCAGACCCTAAGAGAGAAGAAGCTGTATGCTAAGCTGTCCAAGTTTGAATTTTGGCTGAATGAGATTGCCTTCCTTGGACACTTAGTATCAACTGATGGGATTAGAGTGGATCCCAAGATGATTGAAGCTGTAATAGAAAATGTAATTGAAGTCAGAAGTTTCTTGGGGCTAACTAGGTATTACGGAAAGTTTGTGAAGGGGTTTTCTTTGATAGCTACTCCATTGACCAAGTTGCTATATAAAAATGCAAAATTTGACTGGAATAACAAGTGTCAAGCCAGTTTTGAAAATTTAAAGGCTATGTTGATAGATACACCAATGTTAACATAACCAGTATCTAGGAAAGACTTTTGTGGTTTATAGTGATGCTTCTCACAATGGGCTAGGTTGTGTTTAATGCAATAAGGGAAAGTGATCGCCTATGCTTCCAGACAGCTAAGGCCACATGAGAAGAACTACCCTAGTCATGATCTGGAGTTAGCAGCGATTATATTTACATTGAAGATATGAAGGCATTACTTGTATGGTGAAAAATGCTACATATACATGGACAACAAAATTCTGAAGTACTTGCCAACCCAGAAGGAGCTCAACCTTAGATAGAGGTGTTGGATTGAGTTCCTAAAGGATTATGAATATGTGATAGATTATCATCCTGAGAAAGCAAATATAGTTGTTGATGCTTTGAGTAAGAAGTCTATTACAGCTTTGAGATCCTTAAATGCCCGCTTATCTTTGTTTCAAGATGGAGCTATTTTGGCTGAGTTGCAAGTGAAGCCAAATCTGCTACAGCAGATACAGGAGGGACAGAAGATGGATGAGAAGTTAATGATTATTATGGGCAGAATCACAGAGGGGAAGGAGACTAAATATGAGCTGAAAAAAGATGGGTGTTTGTACTACTAAGGAAGAATGTGTGTGCCAGATGATGAAACATTGAAGAAAAACGTTTTGAAAGAGGCACACAACAGTGTTTATGCTATGCATCCAGGGAATACTAAAATGTACCATAATTTGAAGCCTCATTACCAGTGGCTTGGTATAAAGAAGGATATAGCTCACTATGTGACAAGATGCTTGACATGTCAGCAGGTTAAGGTAGAGCACCAAGTTCCATCAGGTTTGTTGTAGCTCATAAGCATACCTGAATGGAAATGGGATCCGGTCACCATAGATTTTGTTAGTGGTCTACCTCTCACCCAGAAGAAACATGATGCAGTATGGGTGATAGTAGATAGATTGACCAAATTAGCACATTTTTTGCCAGTCAAACTAACTATTCACTAGAAAAACTAGCAGAGTTGTATATCAGTAAGATAGTTAGACTACATGGAATCCCACTTTCCATTATCTCTGATAGAGACCCGAGGTTCACATCTAGATTTTGGAAGAAGTTGCAAGAAGCCTTGGGTACACAACTCCATTTTAGCATGGCTTTTCATCCTCAAACGGATGGATAGTCAGAATGAGTGATTTAGGTAAACCTTAAAACTCGTTGAATTATTATAAATATTAAACTGAAATGATAGTAATAACATATAGTATGTGATAGGTCCTTGAGGATATGCTAAGGAGTTGTGTCATAGAATTTGAAAGGAGTTGGGATGGATACCTATCACTAGCAGAATTTGCTTACAACAATAGCTACCAAGCTAGTATTCAGATGGCTCCTTATGAAGCTTTATATGGGAGGAAGTGCAGAACGCTGATATGTTGGATAGAACTTGGTGAGGACAAGGTTGTGAGATCAGACCTGGTGAAACAGATTGAGGAAAAAGTGAAATTGATCAAAGCCAATTTGAAAACTACCTCAGATAGACAGAAGTCATATGCTGACTTGAAGAGAAAAGACATAGAATATGAGGTTGGTGACAAGGTGTCAAAGTATCACCAAGGAAGAAAGTATTAAGGTTTGGGAGAAAGGGTAAGTTAAGCCCTAGGTTTATTGGCCCATATGAAGTCATTGAGCGTCTGGGCCTAGTAGCCTACAAGCTAGCTTTACCACTAGAGCTGAATAAGATCCATAATATATTTTGTGTCTCAATGCTAAGGAGATATCGATCAGACCCTTCACATGTCATATTAATGGAAGAAATTGAAATGCAACTAGATTTGACATATGAAGAGAAACCAATAAAGATCCTAGCTTGAGAAGTGAAAGAACTACGAAACAAATGGATTCCACTGGTGAAAATGCTTTGGAGGCACCACAATACCGAAGAGGCAACTTGGGAAAGTGAAGAGACGATGAGGCAACAGTTCCCTAAATTGTTTGCATAAGGTAAATTTTGAGGAGGAAATTTTTGTTAAAGGGGAAGAATTGTAACGCCCTCACTTTAGATTGTCTATACATTCTACTCTTCCGGTGACTAATGTCTATTCAGACAGTTAGAATATCTAGAACTAGACTTAAACTAGAGTGAGGAGTCGTAAATAACCTAAATAATGACTAATAAAAATTAAGGAGAAATTAAAGAAACAAAATGCAAAGAGGTTAAAGGAGCCGAAGCTTCAGCGATGGGTAACCTTAATGGAAAGCGACTGTGAATACAGTTGGCAACCCCAGACCTGTAGGGAAACCTGTAAAATAATTATTTGGGACTTCAGTGAAGGATTACTATGGTTTAATGACAATAAAATATTAAGATAATGTAAGGAACTGTAAAGCCAATCGGTAAAGGCAATTAAGGTGTAAAGAGTACTAAGAAGGGCATTTTGGTCATTTCACCCTCAGAGTTGATTTTTGACCAACATGTCCATTTAATTAAATGAGAATTATGTAATAAAATATGAATAAATATTGATAAAAGTTTAATTAGAAATGAGTAGAGAAGAGAAGGAAAGAAAATAAAACAAAATGAAATTTAAAATTTAATTATGACATATGTATTATGTAATGATGATGTAATTAAAATTTCCCAACCAATTAAAATTTGACAAACATAAATAAAAGGGATAAAAGAAAATTTAAAGGAGACCAAAATTGATCATCTTCCTCATTCCCATATGTTGGTCGAACCCTCACCCTAAGCCACCTTTCATTAAAGCTTCTTCAAGCTTCAAATTGCCACCATTTTCTACCATTTTTCTCCATTCTCCAAACACAAAAACTATTTATTTCACTTTGAGAAGAAGATTAGTAGCAAGTAGAAGAGAAGCAAGTGAAGAATAGGGAGCTTAAAAATCTCTTAATCAAGGTTAGTGCAAATACTCAATCCCTTCTCTCTTTAATCTTTGTTAGGAAGTTGATTTGAGTTAAAGTTTGTTGAAAAATGGAATAAAACATGTATGTAGGACCAAGCATAAAATTTGGCAGCCATGAGGAAGGGGAGTGTTTGATGATTTTGTTTGAATTAAAATTGTTTAGTGATAGTCTTTGATAAGTATATATAGATTAAAAATTCAATTTCTATTTGTGGTATGAAATTGAGACATTGGAAGTTAGAATTTTGAACCAAGATTGGGGGTTTATCAAATTATTATTGAATTGGTGTTATTAAGGTCAATTAATGACCATTTGATGTGGTTTGACCTCAAAATGGACTTGGTTGTGGAATTGAAATGCTCAAAGGAGAAGAGCTCCTTTGTGCTGGAAATCTGGACTTTGAGTCCAGTAGGTTTGGGCAGCCACAAGTAGAGATATATAGCTTCAATTGTGTAAGGAAAAATGGAGGTGAAACTAGGGACATAATGCCACATTTTTCATGAAGATATCCTGCCCAGAAAACCAACACAAAGTGACCTAAAATTTTCTTGAATCCGGGTAACCAAAATCTGGACCTGGAAGATGACCATATGAACAGTGATTGTTCAAATGGGCATAACTCTTTGTAGAGAGGTCAAAATGACCTGATTCTTAAACCCATGGAAAGCTTAGACATAGTAGAAAATGTTTCATGAAGAATAGAAACTCTAATTCTGATTAAAACCTAATCAAATTGCTAACCAAATTTAGCTCATGAAAACTACTAAAACCAAAATTGCCCAGAAAATTCTGGACATTGACCAATCCAGCCATTTATGGTAGAAATACCATAACTTGAGCTACAAAACTCTAAATGGAGTGATTCAAAAAGGAAATTAAAGTTAAGATATTAAGGAATAACTTTGATGCAGAAAGGTTGGCTAAAATTCCATTGTAGATTAGCCTAATAGAATAGTAAACTTATGTTACAAAATTTGAAATTCTTGAAATACTCCTAGAAGGACATGAATTATGGTTGGCAATCAATGCCAACAACTTTATAAACCAAAATATGGTATGAACATAAATTTGGAACTTATGTTCCTATTATTTATGGAATGATCAAAATTTATTATGAATAGTATTGTGAATAGTAACCACAATAATACAAAATGCAAAGAACCAATACCTAAGATGCAATATGCCCATGTATGCCTAGTTATGATTAGTTTGGATAGATTGGCAAGCCAAAAGGGTTCTGACTTGCAGTACTGCTTATGGCTCTGTGCCATTCTGTGATTTATGGCCTTTATTGCTATTTTGTGACTTATGGCTTTTAATCATTTCATTATTCTTGATATATGTGGCTTTATGCCTGACTGATATTATGACTTTTTAGCCTTTCTGTTGCACACCTGGCAGACACTACGTGACTGATGATGTTACAGGCCAAGACACTTGATACCCAATGCTAGTTTGCCAATTTATCCAGTCCAGTCAATTTGTATAGGTTACTTGGCAATTAAAATAACATCTAAAAATTTATTAACAACTAATGAATACAAAATCATTAAATTAAATAATTATCAAAAATACATCTGGTGTGGCATAATAGTGTAATTTCCTTATTTTTAATTATTTTAGTTTATTTTTATATTATATTTGCACCACTAAGAATTATGCTTAGCACGTCGCTTTTTGCTACGCGTAGGTACTAGAGACCAGGAGAGAAAGCCCAGTAGGCCTTAGATTGGGAGTTAGGGATTTTGATCTGCATTTGGGTCCCAGGTGTCACCTCATCAACAGCAGTGCATATTTTGGTAGACTCCACTAGCCTTGTATTTTATTTTTGGACTTTGTAATTAAAATTCTGATTGTAATGTAAATTACAAATTTGTACATTAATTTTATACATGATGTGAATTAATAATATTTGGAAATTTTCCTTTATGGATTGTTTATGAATGAGTATAGATTTGGATTGAGAATTGAAATGAAATAATTGTTAGAAAATATGAGAAGATGTTGAGATTATGAAAAATTTATATGTTTAAAATTATTGTTGAGCTTTCTAAACAAGTGAAAATCATCAAATTGTTAAATAATTAGGGGAAACTCCATCGATTTTCTCCAATTGAATGAGTGAACTTAAATTAACAAAATTAAATTTAATTACTAGGAATGTAACTAGATAAGATAAGACACTCAGACATCGAGTGTGGCATGCCTTGTTCAGCTACACTGTAGAAGGGTAAGGGGTGTTACAGTTCATGGATGACCCATTGGTTACCATTGGGAAAGAAAATGACAAGTAAAAGGAAGGCATGCATGCAAATGAGCTCACTTATTATAGTAAAGGGATGTCGGTTAAGGCAATTATGTGTCTTTGACTTTTGGATGCAGGGATTTCAGAATATATCTCAAGTAAGTCATGACTTCCATGTTCCTAGTATCCATTATGTGTATGTTAAGAGAAATCCTTGAGAAGCTTCTTTAATAGGCCAAGCACATTGGAATTATGATGATTATGATATGACTAAGGAGCCACTAGTAACATGAACTACTTGGTGTGGCTTATTTATGTTCTATAACATCATGTGATAACTACATTTACATGTGCTAGACTATAAATGTTTTATTATATGTTTTCTTTCCCTAAAGTATGCTTTTGCTCATAGATCCCTCAATAGTCCCTCCCTCCTCCCTTTATATGCATAATATGAGCTTTAAATGAGATCTTAGGAAAAGTTAAGGCTTGCTATGGGTTCTAGTTGCCTTATGCCTTCCAATGCTCTAGTGCTGGCAACAATCCAAATTTGGGCTATTACGAAGTTGGTGTTAGAGCACTGGGTTATGAGATTGGACCTATTTATAAGAAAGAAAAGTAGAAAGAGAGTATAGCCCACTACATAAAAGTAAAATTTATTTTCTAAAAAGGCAAGCATAGTAATTTTGGATACATGTTTACTAATTTTGGTAGCATTTTATTATGCTGACTATAAGTTTAACAACTTTTTCCCTTCTAGTGAGAGCAAAGTCTAATTGGTTAATAAGTGTACCTTCAGTCTTGTAGTTGTCTAATTGGTTAATAGGTATACCTTGATTCATGTCATTGTCTATCAAGTCACTTAGCCCTTGGGTATGGGACTTGGACTAAGTGACCCTAGAGGAAATCACATGTTGGTGTTTGAGATATAAAACTTGAGTCAAAAATGAAAAATGGAAAGAAAAGAAAAGGTAAAATGTGAAATGATGAAAGGGTCCAAAATGCAACAAAGGCCGCTTAAAGTGAGCTCGCTAGTAAATGTGAAATGAAATGAATAAGAAAGAAAATGCGATGTTTATAGGTTCAAGACTCAACACTTATAGACCCCTATTTTGTGACCTATTGCTAATCCATAAGTGTACGGAATCGCACAAGTAATATAGAATGAGTAAGATATTATTCTAATGAGGATTGTCTTTAATTACCAAAATGTATGTTAATTTTACAAATATTTAGACGATTGAATTAATTTGAATGAAATAATTTAAAACAACTTAAAGCTAATATTAACTACAATTAAACTAAAATTAACTCAATTGAAAATTAACTAACAAAAGAAATAAAGATAAGAGTTTAAAATCAATTAAAAGAAGGCTAGAGATTTTGACTTCACTTGACCAATTATGCAATTTTACTTAATTTTCTCATATATTCAATTTAACTATCTTAGCAAGGGTAATAACACAAAAATATGTAATATTCCTTCCCAGGCATTATTAATGTGACACCCCTCACCCGTCAACAGTGTAGCCGAGTAAGGCATATCACACTCGATGCCGAAGCGTCTTAACTTATTATATTTCTTATTATTCACATTTTTTTATTAATTTGGGTCAATTCATTTACCGGAGAAACTGACGGAGTTTTCCTTAATTTATTAATATTTTGACGTGTTCCCACTTGATTGAAAAATAATTTTATAAATATTCTCATATTCTCGTTCAAATCATCAATTTAATCTCACTCATATAAATACATATGAAATTCCAGATCATTTCCATACATACATAATTCAAATATGAAATTTTAAACTTTATTAATTTACATCATGTGCACTTTTAATGTACAAAAATATAAAATTTACATTACATGTCCAAAATTTTATTACAAAGATCAAAAATAAAATACAAGCTGTTAGACTCTACCAAAATATGCACTGCTGAGGAGGTGACACTTGGGACCCAAATGTAGATAAAAAACTTCTAACTCCTAGTCTATGGTTTATTGGGCTCTTTGTCTAAATCTCCAGTACCTACGCGTGGCAAACAACGACATGCTAAGCATAAAGCTTAGTGATACCAATATAAAATAAAAATAAACTAAATAAATAAATACAAGAAATTATACTATTAATTTATCTAAACTAAAATTTTTTATAACTGTTTGTAATATCGTTAATTTTATGACTTTTATGTTCATTTCATGGTTACAATTCTTTAAGACTTATTTTCATTGCCTAAGTAACCTATACCTGTTGACTGAACTGGATAAACGGCCAAACTAGTACTGAGTATCAAGTACCTCGGGCCGTCACACCATCATTCACAAAGTGTCTCTAGGTGTGCAACAGAACCACTAACAAGCTATAGTAATCATCGAGCGAAAAGCCAAATATTTCAAAAGTATCAAAATGGCCAAAAGCCATAACATCACTAAATGGCACTAAAGCCATGAATCACGAAAATGGCATAAAGCCATATGTAGTACTGCTATTGGAACCCTATTGGCATGCCAACCTATCCAAACCAATCATACTAGGCATACTAGGGCATGTTAACAAAGTTAATGGTTTAATTCTTTGTATTTGATGCTTAGAGGTTACTATTCACCTTATTATTCAAGCAAAAATATTGACTTTTACTTAAATAATAGGTATGATAATTCTAATTACACCAACATACCACATTTTGGATGTTATATGTGTTGGCATTAGTTGCCAAATTCAATTCAAAGAAGTTATTTCAAATTTTCAGTTTTGGTCACTTAGGATTACTGTTCTGTTGGACCTTTCTACAGTGAAAATTTGTCTAAACTCTCATCATCAAAGTTGTTCCTTAATGTGTCTTCTTTAATTCTCTCTTTGAATCACTCCATTTGGAGTTGTGTAGCTCAAGTTATGGCCTTTTTACCATAACTGGCTGGATTGGTCCAATTCCATAATTATGTGCAGAATTTGATTTTGGCAGTTTTAGTGTCCTAACTTTGGCTAGCAATTTGAATAGGTTATGGTCAGAATTTGGGTTTCTGTTCTTCATGAAAGTTCTTCTACAATGTATAGTCTTTCCATAGCCACAAAAATCAGGTCATTTGGACCTCTCTACACAAAGTTATGACCATTTGAACAAACACTGTTCATATGGTCAATTTCCAGGTCCAGAATTTTAGTTACCCGAATTTAGGCAGATTCTAGGTCACTTTAAGTTGGTTTTCTGGGTAGGGTCTCTTCATAAAAAATGTGGCTTTGGGTCTTAAATTACATCTCCAATTAGCTTTACCCCCAATTGAAGCAACATAGTTCAAGTTATGGCCAATTGAACACTCTGGACACAAGCTGTCCAAAATCAGTTTCATTGCACAACCTTACATACCTTTAATTGTTTTGTTATCTCATCAATATATATCAACAAACACATGCCAAATAATCTTAATTTAGGCTTAAATACATCAATTAAATCATAATAATTCAGATCCCCAAATTCAGAAACCCTAACTCAATTTGCTAAAATTTCAAAATCCAAAAGATCTAATAGCACTAATCTTGTGTGCTAGCTTCAATCACCCTTCAAACACCCTTTTCTTCAATCAAACACCACTTCCCTCTTATCTTCCACTTCTGGCCAGATTTCCCTCTTAGAATTTAGTGTGTTTTTCTTTGCTTTAGGGCTAGATCTGAAGTTCTCTGAAGGTTTGCAATAATTTTGGTGAAAAAGGTAGATGTTTGGAAGCTTAGGTTTAGTGTATCAATGGAAGAAATGAAGAAATTTTTTGAGAGAAAATGAAAAGAGAGAGTGACAGTAATGCTTAAGAAGAAGAAGAAGACTATTTGCCTCAAAATAAGAAAATAAAATGAGTTGTCAAATTTTCATTTGATGGTGGCTTTTTATTGTGTCATGCTTAAGTCACCATGACGTCATAATTTGGGATTTTAATTTCATTTTCTTTTTCTATCTTCTCTAATCATTTTTAATTAAATTGTCATCAATATTTATTCACATTTTATGTCATATGCCTCACTTTCTTAAATGGACAAGTTAGTCAAAAATCATCTCTGAAAGGTGAAATGACCAAAATGCCTTTCGTTTTGCTTATTGAGCTAAAATTGTCTATACTGATTGATTTAATTTTCCTTGTGTTTTCTTAGTAATCTATTGCTATCTAAGCCTTAATAATTCTTTACTGGAGTCCTAAAAATTATTTCACAGGGTTTCCCAACGATCTAGGGTTGCTAACTATCTTCACAATCGCTTTCCGTTAGGGTTACCCATCGCTGCAGCTTAGGCTCATTTAGCCTTATTGCATTTCATTTCTTAAATTTTTTATTAATTTTTCTTATCATTATTTGGGTTATTTATGACTCCTCACTTTAGTCTAAATATAGTTTCACACATTCTGGCTATCCGGACAGACAATGGTCATCGGAACAGTAGAGTATACGGACTAGCTAAAGGGAGGGCGTTACAATTAAACTTTCAATTAACCAAGATAACCCAAAGTTCCCAATAAGAATTATTTGATTAATTAAAGCATTAAAAACCCAATTTATTAAAATACCCCATAGCAGTTAGCCTTAGTTTCCACTCATAGCCAAACAACTATGTTTTAGTAATAGTACTAATAGGTTTATAACAAACACTAAATATGCATGTGAAGGGAATTCAAGAAGAGCAAGCAACGGGGTTATTCGAAACCATTCTATTGTGTGGAAAAGAACAAAAAAATACAATTGAAGTGGATACTTGCAGACAAATGCATAAGGTGGACACATGACCTGTGCCATAATTGAAGCAAAAGCTCACCCAAAATTAAGTTAAGAGGTTATGAAATGGGTTATATATGTTCATGAGATTGGCATATAGAGATTTTTTTTCACCACTTATTATCGCTTGGGTTAATTAATATCATTGAGGTGATGTAGGCAGCCATATTGTTTACAAACTTAAGAGCTAGCTGCTGCAATCTCTCTTAGACCTAACATGAAAAGGGAGGATTAGCACTAAGGTACTTTTAAAGAAAGCTCCAACTAAATAGGAAAGCCTACTTATTCTTTTATTTATGTTGTGATTAATTTTAGCTTTATCTTACAGTCTCTACTTTTAGCTTAAGCATTATTACAACCGTTTTCAAAATTTTCATGTGGGTTTCACAATAATTAATTATTAAAATATATTCATTATATATACAATAATTTTATTGAATAAATTCTTCTAATTCATGCATTAAATAAATGTATTTTGTAAGCATCGAAAAGTTTGCAAGAAGTTAACATCCTAAAAATTGCTATAAATCAATTATTCCATTTATGACATAAATCCACATAATAATTTTATTTAACTTGTTTAGTAATCCAATGCTATTGACTTCATCTTCAACTTGTATATAGGTTAGTAATTTTAATGGTAGAATAAAGGGCTAATGTGTAACATTCTCACTATAGGCAGTTTCGTATGTTCTATTGTTCTGGTGACTAAGGTCTGTTCGGATAGCTAGAATGTCTAGAACTATACTTAAACTAGAGTAAGTTACAAATAAATTAAATAAAGATCAATTAAGGTTGAAGAAAATTAAAATAAGTGGAGTACAAATCGGTTAAATGAGCACAAGTCTCGATGATGAGTAACCTCACTAGGAAGTGACTATAGTTCCGATTACTACTCCAAATTCATGTAGAGCCCAGTAAGACCCTTAATGAAGACTTAATTGATGTATTATTATGAATTAGAAAAGGCAAAGAAATAAAAAGGAATAAGCACAAATAAGTAGATTAAAAGCTAAGGTGAAAAAGGAAGATAAGAACTTATCGGGTATTATGGAAAAGAAGGACAGAAATTCGGTAAGAGAAAAATTTGGTCAATCAAATTTAAGAGTTCAAAATTGACAAAAAAAGAGATGAATTAAGTTAATGAAGCTAGATTAATTAAACTAATCAAGATTAAGAAAAATTAAACGTAATTAGTGAAAGTCAAATTGTAATGATTTTAGATTTCAACTAAATTACAACTTTGCTATTCTTATTATTTATAAAATTGCATAATTTAATTAATATAAATAATAAATAAAGAGATAAATACCAATAAAAAAA
The DNA here is from genome assembly GCF_030052815.1 of Hevea brasiliensis. Classification (NCBI taxonomy): domain Eukaryota; kingdom Viridiplantae; phylum Streptophyta; class Magnoliopsida; order Malpighiales; family Euphorbiaceae; genus Hevea; species Hevea brasiliensis. The sequence continues at coordinate 83,934,161 of NC_079496.1, read as the reverse complement.
GTTATCTTCTTCCTAAAGTGGTCGACACTCACTCTCTCTCTCATGCTCTCAATTATTTCTTATTTCCACCATTGTTACACACTCTCCAAACTTTCCAAACCCTAAATTCTTCTTCAATTTCTTTAGGAAATCAATAGAAAACACTAAATTGAGGCTTGATTTGAAGGAAGCTCACAAGAAACTCAAGAAATTTGGAAGAAATTGGTGATGTGAAATTCTACCTAATTGAGGTAAGCTAAGTTCTAAGTTTTTTGGTTATGAAATTGATGATATTCAAGTTTAGATGTGGAAACTTCCATGAAATTGATGTGAATCATGGGTGAAATTGAATTAGGGTTTTTGGTCAAGGGGGAGTTCAAGTGGAAGACAGAGTTTGGTCGGTTTGAAGGTTGATTGGGAGTTGATTGAAGCTTGTGATTAAGGTTAGTGCTAAGATTTCCATGAATTTTGAATGTTTCTATAAATGGAATTAAGGTTTGTACAAATTAGGGTTTTCAATTCTTATGCCCTATTTGATGTGTTTATGCCTAAATTAAGACCATTTGGTGTGCAATTGTTGTGAAAATGTTGATGGTATGCCAAAACAATTAAGTGAATATGAAGTGCTAGATTCGGACTGCTCCTGGACAGCCTGAGTCTAGTGAGTTCAAATACTAATAACTTGAGCTAAACAACTCTAAATGACGTGAAACCAAAGCCCAATTAAAGATAAGACAAAATACTAAATGTTTCATGAAGAACACTTGACTTGAACTGACTAAAAGTCACTTGAATTCGGAGTTGAATCCGAAAATGAAAATCTAGAATCCTGGAAAATTACCAAATGAATAGTGCACACCAAAATGTGCATAACTTGTACTAGGAAACTCCAAATGAGGTGATTTTAATTTTGTTGGAAAGATAATACATAATAGAACAACGTTTATGAAGAACAAACTGCCTAGTTCTAATTGTAAATAGGTCAAATTCCTAGAGTAAATCTATATGGTTCAAACTAGATTTCCCTGCGATTCTAGCAAAATGCCCGGTGACCCTGTCTAGTAATGAGGGCATAACTTTCATTGTATAAATCCAATTGAGATGATTTAAAATGATCTAGAAACGTAATACATAGACCTATAACTTTGCTTTAGAGACTTTGTCCAAATTCTGGGTGTAAGACACTTAAATGTTGAGTGTAAAATTGACCCAAAAACCTAGAAACCTGGAAATCACAGGATAATGTATTTGTGAACAAGGATTGGAAATTTAACCATAACTCACTCTACAAAACCCTAAATTGAATAATTCTTGAACCTGTGTAACCCTGAGACACAGGGGAACAATTCATATGAAGGACATGAAGTCAAATTATGATTGTAACCTACCCAAAATGGCTTGATAAAATAGTTACAAAAATCTGCCCTATTCTAGAATGTCCTGAATCTGAAATTGGACACTGGACCAGTTTTGGTAAAATGGCTATAACTTGAGTTACACATATGCAAATTGAATGATTCTAAAGCCAAAATAAATATAAGACATAAACCTACAAATTGTATGGAGAAAGTATGGCCAAATTGTTACTGCATCTTGGCCAAATCTATTAGAGAAGTTAAAGTACCAAATCTGGAAATTATGAAATATTCATAAAATGGCTTGAAATGTAAATTGTACTTAATGCCAATTGCTTGATGAACATATATGACATGTGAATATGTGATTGGGACCTATGTTCCCACTATGATTGAGATGATAATGCCATGATGAAAGAATGATGATGAATGATGAAACAATGTGAACATTGAAATGCTAATGATAATAAATAAGCCCAAGGATACCTAGACGGTAGTGTAAGGGTTGGATAGATTGGCATGCCAGAAAGGGATGAGATTAGCAGTACTGCGCATGGCTTCAATGCCAGGATACCATGGGCAGGCACCGAGTGTCCGATATGGTTTTCCCCATTAATAGTATACCCTAGAGCATATCATTCAGTATGTATCTTGTACATATTTTATTAATAAAAGGCAATTTCACTTTTCCATTTACATAATATATTTATGTGCAATAGAAAAGGTCCATTGATATTTTATTAAAAATTCTATTATTAAGTTGCTAAGAATATGAGTGACGGTATTTCTAGCACAAAGTATCATAAATTGGTTCACAATCGAGGATACTTCACACAGGAGATGACTTATCCAGAAATATTATAATCATGTTTGTTCCCAAGTTATTTATATGAGATGCAAAAAAGATGGAATGGTGAGTCTCATGCCATATAACAAACATAATAAGCACATATGCATGATAAGTATGCCGAACCAGTGACATTTATGACAAGCACGTGGAGTTTACTATTGTCAATGCATTGTCATAAATCATATCAGTGCATATAATATTTAGACCTAAGATAACATAGTTATCTTGTATATAGGTGGTTTGAGTTTGATACTGCTTTCATACTTATACTATGTATGGGTATATGGGCATGTGTTAGCTCTTACCAGTTATATATGGAGATAGGTGTTGATCAAGATGGAATCTGTTACCCTAAGTAAATAAGGATAAAATCCTAGTTTAGGGGCTGCCCATTCGTGATCTTAGTGCGGACAAGCTAAAGGTACAACAATTAAGGTTCTAGGTGCTTCCCAAAGGTTCCAATTACATCTACAGTGCATCAAAAGGTTAGTGCACATGTTATTCGTTTAATCTAGGGTTCTAATAAATTAATTTATTAATTCAAAAAACTTAAATGGCAAATGTAGATCCTAATACATATTAAAAGTGTTTTAATATGCAATTGAACATTGTAATCAATTAGGTACATAATGAATGTTACATGATGCATGAGACCCTAGAAGAAAATTTTTGAATTCAATGTTCTAATCTAACAATTTTCATGCTTCCACTCCTTCAATTGATATCAGAGCCACTATATTTGCATTTAGATTGTTTAATATCTAATTTAATTATGTGATTTGATCAAAAGTTGATTGATTCATTGCTAGTTGGACCAACAAAGGTGGCGGCATGATGATGAGCACCATTGGTGCACATGGTTTGATTCATTCAAACACGCGCATGGTTTTTGGGCTTGAGTGTGGGCTTGGTTTCAAAGCCCATAATTAGGCCCATGACTAATTAAAATGTTTAATTAGGAGTTTTAATCACACAATTAAATTTTAATTCATTTGTTTAAATGTGATTCAAATATGAATTTTTAAATTTGATTGAATGTGATTCAAATTTGAATTTTTAAATTTGATTGAATCAAATTCAAATTTGAATTTTTAAATTTGTTTGAATAAGACTCAAATATGAATTTTTAGCTGAATATGAGATATTCAATTTAATTTTAGTATGTAAGTTATATTTAATTATTTAATGGTGATATGCATGATGGATGATCATGGACAATAAAAGACCAATGTGATTGGATTTATTTCTTTTTTTTTTTTTGGGTTGTAAATTAATTAATTTATTTTGGTGGAATACATTATAAAGGTTGTAATAATTTTGGGTTGTAATTTCATTTATTTGAGGACTTTAAAGTCCATGTTCTTATAAATTCACCTTGGTATGCCAAGGATTACAATGTAATGGATTGCAAGAAGATCAAGGAGGTCAAGAGCATTGGTGGGACCAGTGGGAGGAATTCAAGATGAATTGTTGATTATGTACTCCTTCAGCAACTTTTGTAAAATGAATGAATGGAATGCACCTAGGAATGCCCTGATTCAATTCTTGGTAACTTAGAATTGAATCCCTTAGAAAGTCCATGATCATACCATATTTATTGTTTATCCATGTATGCATGACATGTATGGGATTGTATGCAAGTATATAATATATACATGCTAATTGGATAATGTGCAAAGTGAGACCATAATAGTAATTAAGCCGACCACTAAATCTTCCAAACAAATGATTAAGTTGGAAATGGTATAATTAAAGTAATTATATCATGGGCCCTCTATTGAGACAATTATTTTAAGAAATTTTAAATTCTTATATATGATGCAATTAATTTAAGAGATTTTCTTAAGAATAATTGTTAAGCATGAGATGTTATAAATATGTAAATGGCTTGGTGGCCAATACTGGATGTGACTAGGGACATTAAAATTATTTGCATGTTTACTAGCTCAATGGGATCAACTTAACTAATGCAAGATAAGTCAATAATGGATGAGCCTGAGATTTTGAGCATTAGGGGCTAGGTAAAAGGATTGAACCTCACATGAGATGTGATGGGCAAGGAGTTGCTCACTTATAGTTTATTGTAATTCCAATAATGGATGTGCCTGAGGATGATCAATAAGACTATAAGAATTCAATCACCCACTAGAAATCCATCCAACTAGGATTTCTGTTTCCTACTTTGGAAGTGTAGGATTCGATAAGTTAGTGGGAGGACCAACTTGATTAAAAGACCATAATCATTTTGGTTAATTACATGATACATTTACTAATTAATCTGATTATTTCTGCGGTTAATTTTCTGATAATAATGAGCACACAACAACCACCACCATCCAATATCCTTGCGAGTATACTTGATCACAATAGGTTAACAGGACCTAATCTTTCAGATTGGCTAAGAAATTTAAAACTTGTCATAAACTTAGAATGTATTGCATATGTTTTAGACTCAAAGGTTCCTGGTCCCTTACCTCTAGAGGCCACTCAAGAGGAACATGACACTTTGGACAAGTGGAAGGAGCATGATATGAGAGCCAAGTGTTTTATGCTTGCTTTTATGAGTAATGAGTTACAGAAACAATATGAAAATATGCAAAGTGTAAGTGAGATCCTCCTTCATCTACAAGAGTTGTATGGTGAGCACAGCAGGAATGTTAGGTATGAGATATCTAGACAGCTATTTTGCATAAGGATGTCTGAGGGACAAAATGTTAGGGATCATGTCCACAAGATGATTCGGCTGATTGAGTAGCTGAAACATCTTGACTTTCACATGGATTTCCAACTGCAGACGAATTGGATCCTTTAGTCCCTACTTGAGTCATTTGGGAATTTCGTAACAAATTTCCATATGACTAAGCAGGAATACACCTTGGCTGGTTTACTTAACATACTGGTTATTGCCCAAAAGAATATGCTGGGCAATAAAGGAAAAGAGATAGCTTTGATCGCATCTTTTTCTACTGGAAAGTCCAACAAGAAGAAGGACAATAAGAAAAAGAAATCTCAAGTTCCAGGGCCTACCAAGAAGATAGCCAAACAGAAAACAAAGGCCAAAAGCTGACAAAGGCAAGGGAAAGTGTTTCCAATGCCAGAAGGATGGGCACTGAAATAGGAACTGCCCAGAGTATAGCAAGTAGCAGCAGTTTGCAGTAACGAGATATTAGACTCCGGGTTGGCAATGGCTCAACTGTTGAAGCCTTAGCCATAGGATCTATGTCACACCTCACCCCTCTATAAGGCATGACATGATCCCATAGAGTACCTAATGAACTACCAAACTTCACCTACTGATAACTCATTAAGTATCCTACAAGAGATTTTAAAACCATTTTCTTACATTTTGGAAGTGGTAAGCACGTTGGTAGGAATTAAAATCATTTATTCGAAGTTTTAAAATTACTTAAAATTTTGTTCTCATTTTATTTTTCCACAAATTTTATAAAAATTTCGGCAGAGTGCCGTCTATATTTTGAGAAAACAGTTCTTCAAATACCTGAGAAAAACACTTCCAATAAATTTTTCCACAATTCCCAACCCAAATCAACTCAAATTTCTCAAATCAAACCATTTCAAAATAATTCCATCAACATTGCATTCAATAAAACTAATTTACATTCACAAGTTTAATTTATAGATATAAAATCCAAAAATAATATTATTACAATTTATAAATGCAACTGCTCAACTTTACATTAATACATATGAATAATATTTATTTACATCAAAATAAATTGCATTGGGTATAAAATAATACCCATACAAAATCAGTGAAGGGTTTTCCAGTTCAGCAGCTTACTTTGCTGCTTTTTCATTGCTCCTATCTGCGACAGCAAAATAGGCTATCGCTGAGTATAAAAATACTTAGTGGTGTACAATAAAAATTTGAAATGCAGTACATAAAACATTCATTGATAAATCACAATTTAAATATTTCACAATTACATTTCACAAATTATCAAAACTCATTATAGCACAATTTTGGTCAAACAATTTAATAAACATAGTGTTGCCAATTCATACACAAGTTAAGCCATGACACAAAATTTCCGATCAATGCCGTGTTGTACACCACCACAAAGCGATCTACAATCCCACTAATCAAAATCAATAAGGGAGGTGGCTAGCTAGCTAATGAGTACTCATCCGATCTATAACCTCAACTGGTAAACCAGAGAGGGAGGAAAAATAATCTATCTCACCCCATAAATGGAGAAGGAATAATAAGGCACTGTCATGCTAAGTGTGACTAAAAAGTATATTTCAAACATTTTATTCAAATAATTCATGAGAAATCCGATAAATTTCCAAAGCCATAGTTTCATTCACAAAGTGGCAACACAATTTATGATTAACACCAAATTTTCATAAATCATACCAAATCAATTTTTCAATGACAAAATGCTCAAATAAGGTTTATTGTGCACAAACTTGACGTGAGTCGCCTCTAGGCCTTGACTCAGCCTCTTAGACCTTCCGAGTCTTTTTCAGCTAAAACAAAAAATTTATAGTGTCTCAGTATCTTTACTTCATAACAATTCCAATAACTAATTCCAATATGTCTAAATTTACATTCTTGCAAATTTTCATGTTAAGGTTACTATTCATGATACTATTCAAGTCAAAATATTGACTTTCTTATACTTAAAAGGCATGGGAACTTCAACTATCTTCACATACCACATTTTGGTCACCAATTTTGTTGGTTTTGGCTGTTTTCTCAAAACTTAGGTCTTTTAAGCAAAATTGCAAATTTTCAGTTTTGGTGTCTTAGGTTACACTGTTCCATTGGTCATGTTGCTGTTAGAATTTGGCTAAGTTTTCTTCATAGAAATTATTCCTTATTGTCTTAAATTTATTTGCCTTTTTGAATCACTCCATTTGGAGTTTGTAGCTCAAGTTATAGCCATTTGAATCATGGCTGCTGGATTGGACTTAACCAAGATTTCTGGGCACCAAACTGGTTCTAGCAGTTTTAGGTCACCAAATTTGGGTGGCCAAATGACTTAGTTACGGGCATAATTTGGGTTTGTGTTCTTCATAAAAGTTTTAGGCCTATGTCTCAGCTTTTCACTGGTAAAATTTCAGGTCATTTAGACCTGCCTAGCCCAAGTTATGGCCAAATGAACAAACACTGTTGATTTGGTCATTTTTGTATAGGTCAGATTGCCTAAGTCTGGATTTGGCCAATTTGTTCACTAGGTTATAGTCACTTTTTGGGCATGATTCCTAAATGAAAAATGTGTCATTTTGTGTCTAGTTTCATTCCCAATTGGCCTCACACCAATTGGGCTTATAAATTTTCAGTTTTGGTCCCTGAAAGGGACCTTGGTCATACTGCCTGCATACTGCCCATAACTAGTCTGAATTTCCAATTGGTTCTAACACTTCCAATATACACCAATTGGTCACAAATGACCATTTCTAACCTCAAACAAAGTCAAACACACCATTTAACACATTTTAACACTTTTGTCTTGTAAACCCTAGGTGCAAACCAGAACTTTCATGCAATTCAATACAAACACCAATCCATAGTTTATCTTCAATATTCAATTTAAACAACCATTTAAATACATAAAATTCACTCATTTCAACCTAAATTTACTATTGGCCGAATTCACATATGGTCCCTCAAGGATAATTTTCTTTTAATTTTAAGTATATTTCTAGGTTAATGCAACTATAAATACAATAATTAAACTAGAAATTGAATGTTTAGATTACTAACCTCTTCTTGAATTTCCAATCCTCTATTTCTTTCACTTTCTCCCCTTCATTCTTGTTCCAAGCTTCTCACCAAAGTCTAATTAAGGGTGTTTAGTGGATAATTTATGTAATTTTAGGGTGAGGTTAGGAGTTTGAAAGCTTGAGCAAGCTTGGTTATGGAGGATTGTTGAGAGAGAGCCAAGAGAGAAATGGGAGACGACATATGGAAGAAGATGAAGAATTATTATTTTTTTTTCTTTTCTTTTTTGTGTTTTTAATCCACAATTATCCAATGAATTTTCAAAAATTTTTTTATTATCAAGTTTATTGCATCATGCATGATGTCATGCATAAAGTAATAACTTTTTTCACATTTTTTTTCTTTTTCATTAGTTCTTTAATTTAATTCTTGATTCCAAAATTTTCTTTTCTTTGATTTTGTTTGATAGTCAGCTTAGGATTCAGCTCCAGGGGTCAATCGACCAAATTGCCCCTCATCGGTTCAACCCGGTTTGCAAATAATTCAATATTTCTTCCGGATCTCTGACCTAATTATTTGACTGGCTTAACAATTCTTTTTTTGTGATTTTCTCTTTTCCACTGTGTTCGTATTAGTCCTAAGGACCGCGGCGTCACATTTTACGTTTTGAAATTTGAGTTTAAATTGACCTTGCAGTCATTCCCGAGAAGGTCACCCATCGCTTTGACTCTCGGCTCGTTTAACTTCTTATGTTCTGTTTTTCTTATTTATACTTAACTAATTGGCAATTACTAATTATTTGTGTTCAGGGCTTATCTAGTTGTTTTAAGTGTGCTTCTAATCCCCTTAATTATCTGGACTGACACCGGTCATCGAAATAGTGAAATATACCAAGCTACACAAATAGGGGTGTTACAATCTAAATCTTTATACATGTGTAGACATGTTTTGTATTTAAATAAGGTTTTGCATGTACCCAATGCTTTTAAAAATATCATTTCTGTATCTAGTTTGACTAGAGATAGTTATGAATTTCAGTTCATAAATGATGTTTGCAATATTTATTTTAGAAATAAATATGTTGGCTCAGGTTATATGCATGATGGCCTTTATTATTTAGATAATAATGATAAACACAAAATGAATGCAAGCAATCTAAAAGAATGCAATGCCATGGTGAAAATCAACTCAAGTTCAAAATATATTTGGCACTTAAGATTAGGTCATGTTGCAGAAGATAGGATTGCAAAACTAGAGAAAATGGGGATTTTATCCTCATTGGGTTCTGAGCCTACTCCAACTTGTGAATCCTGCCTTTAGGGAAAAATGACTAAATCACCCTTTGTTAGACAAGGACTAAGGACTGAAAATATTTTGGAGCTAATACATAGTGATGTATATGGTCCATTTAAGAAAATGGCTAAAGGTGGTTTTCATTACTTTATTACCTTTACTGATGATAAATCAAGGTTTGGGTATTTGTATTTGATGAAATACAAACATGAATCCTTTGAAAAGTTCAAAGAATTTAAATCTGAAGTAGAAAATCAAATAGGAAAAAGTATTAAAGCTCTTCGATCAGATCGTGGAGGTGAATACTTGAGTACTGAATTTGAAGAATACTTGAAAGAGCATGGCATTATTTCCAAGCTAACTCCTCTAAGTATGCCACAGCTGAATGGTGTATCTAAAAGCAGAAATCATACCTTATTAGACATGGTACGTAGTATAATGTGCTATATTGATATGCCAATCTCCTTTTGGGGATTTGCATTAGAATCAGCTTTGCATATTCTGAATAAGATTCCATCAAAATCAGTTTCTTCCACACCTTATGAGATATGGCATGGAAGAAAACCAAATCTTAAGCATTGTCGCAAGGTATTTTGCCGTTGCCTGGACGAACACTCTCCGAAGTGGGAAAGAGTGAGGAGTCGCCACTTTAATTTTGAGGGAAATTAAAGGAAACCATTTGTGAAAATAAATTAAAAATAAACCACTTCAAAAACAGATATTCTAGGTTTGGGTCCATATACGGGTGGGGAAGGTGTTAGGCACCCCACCTCGTCCCTCAATGAAGGTAAACAAATTTAACATTATGCTCTTTTATAAATTAAAAAGGGTAATTAGGGGGGTTGGGATAGTGATAATGTTAGTCCTTTGTGTAAAATAAAGGAATATTTGATATTTCACTTATTTTGGATTGTCCCAAGAACACAAGTTCATGAGATGATCCTTTAGTGATTAGGTGTCGAGTAAAGTTATTTAATGTATTGGAGCTATTTTGTTTTCAATTGGATTTTGTTAAAGGAGCTCGGATAAGAAGTTTTCCACTGATCTCTAGGTATGTTTTTAGAGTTTTAAGCGGAAGACTTCGGTTAAGAACTCTCCTCCGGTCTCCCTGGTCCAATTTAGGCGAGAATTAGGTAAGAACTCTCCCCTGATCTCTTAGGGTGTTTGGCTTAAAGTTTGATGAAGGATCTCGGATAAGAACTCTCCTCCGATCTCTGCCTTTTATTTGAATGAGGGTCGGGTAAGAACTCTCCCCTGACCTCTTAAAATATGTGGTTTAAGGTTTTTAATGAGGGATCTTGGATAAAAACTCTCCTTCGATCTCTGTGTTTTTATTTGAATGACGATCGAGTAAGAACTCTCCCCCGACCTTTTAAAATATGTGGTTTAAGGTTTTTAATGAAGGATTTCGGATAAGAACTTTCCTTCGATCTTCATGTTTTTACTTGAATGAGGATCGGGTAAGAACTCTCCCTTGACCTTTTAAAGTATTCGATTTAATATCGAGCCTCTCACCGATCTCGTATACTCTCTCTTGTCCGAAACTTTTGGCTAGCTACATTTGATCTCTCGGTTACCAGTCTTTGGGGTCCTATCTCGATCCCCGCTAATATGCTATTTCCTATACTTGTTTAGTGGCCCAACCTCATCACTTTTCTCCTGATTCCTTATTCACTCTTTGGTTATTTTTATTTATTTAAAGAAAACTCTCATGTTGAGATACTGCTACCAACATTTTATCAACTTACCTATAAGTTACCCCTAACCGGGATACCTATATTCGAAGGAAAGAAAAGCTAAGTATAATTAAATAACGTGAACTGATGAATAAAAAAAAAACTTGAGAGAATAACTATCGACCTGAAAGATATACGAGGGGACTTTTTAGGATAACTGAAGTTAATAAAAATCACGAGAATAAAAGCATAGAAGGTAAAGCATGAATGTTCGACAAGGTGACATTCTAAACACTAACCTGTGCGAAGTCAAGGCTATCAAACTGACTCAGGTGATCACGAATATTGTTGCGTTGAAGGCAGGCGATATAGGGACCATTGCTCACTTTGAGATTGCAAGAGTCAAGTTGAGATACAGTAGAGCCTAAGCGACAAAAACCGAGTTAGAACAAGATTAGGCAGAAAGAAATAATGTGTTGATATCAGACAGGATGGCAATAAAAGAGTGATGAACAAACTGAAAATGAAGAATTTCAGGGTCCGAAAACTCTATCAATGGAGATACTCAAGAAAACTAGTTTCTGAAGTTCCTCTATTTTATGTAACCTTGGAATGGCAAAGCAGCAAGACGGAATTAAATTTTAGAGCCTTTCCACTATAATCACCACCACTTTTTCGTCCATCCCTCAACAGTATTGCATGCAGGTATTTATAGGGAACGGGTGCTCCTAATGAAGGGTCAGGATCTCTTCTGGGGAGATGGAAGGTTTGGATTTAAAAGGACATGATCTGATGCCTGAGAATTGAAGAGAATCAGAATGGACGGCTGAGATCCTATTCAAAATATTTGTCCTTTCTATTTTCCAATCTAACGGCTCAGAATCTTCCTGTCAAGATGGATCCGAAGGCCGGGAATAAAAGGCGCCGATCCTGTCATCTACTTTTTGATCCAAGGGCTCTGGGTTTGTCCTTACAAGTAAGATCAACGGTGGAGATTCAGAAGCACAGGACTGTTATAACTGTCCTGGCGTCTATCATCATTGTGGGCAATTCTGCAAATGAAGCGTGCGGTGAAGATTTGATCTTGCCTGCAACGCTTTAACTACCTCGGCTCTGATTATGAAGAGGATTATTGGAAATTGTCTCATCCTCTCCTTGCTTTCCGATCTCCCATTCCTTCCGATCTCTCTATTATGACCCTTTTCTGATCTCTCATACTGGGCCCCTCTCCCGATCTCTCCCATTCCAGAATCAGTCGAAGCATTTAAAGCTTTGGTTACCAATGCGTCCGCTTCAATTTTAGCTAGTAATAAATGCTCAGACCCCCTATATATATGCCTTAGCGGGGAATTTCTCCCACATTCCATTTCTCCTCTTTCCATTTCTCTCTTCTTCTGTTCTAGTTTCTCCGATAACATTCTGGCCATGGTGACTGCTTTTGATCTTTTTTTGACTATTCTCTTTGCTCCCCGACTGAAAATTTATGACCCCGGTGATCGAAAAATCATGATAACCACATTTGATGATAGTGAGAGAACCAGACTAATTTACCGATCAAGATCGAAAATATCGATCATACCGATCTCGGGTCGATCTACTGATATAATCGGTGAATCGATTTCGGGTGAGAAGACTGCTAATTTCCCTCTTAACATCGGTGACTGCCTTTTGAAGATCATTTGGCTCCTCACCACATCGGGCGTCCCAACAGTGGCTCGGTTCTGGTCGATGACATCGACGATGATTCCTCTCATTATCATGAGAGTCATAGTCACTCCATCTGAGCTGTACATCTATTTGATGCCTATGGCTGGCTTTCTGATCAAACACATCTTTTGATTCAGCCACAAGACTAGGCTTGGACATAGGTCCCTGCTAGGTAGGATGTAATGCCGATCTCTAGAGATCGCCCAAATGATGTAACCTGACCTTTTGGAAATGAAATGAAATTTTATTTGACAGTTATCATTTAATTATTGCATTAGTTATTTCCAATCTCTAATGTGCATATCCGATCTGGTTCCTAACTGAATCACCCTTAGTCGATCTGTAACTCTGAACATCTGCCTTAATCCGATGATCTTGGCCAGCCGATCTCCTCTTATTTTATTTATTGTGTTTCTGGAACCTTCCCACGACGCGTTAGAAAAGTAGGCAAATTACACCTACCGATGCACCGCTTAGGGCTCTGTGAGTATTGAATGCTCACACGGGTATAAATAGGGGGAGGTTCCCTCAGTTACTCCCCTATGCCATTTTCAGCATTCTGCTCACAATTTCAACTTTCTCTCATTTCTTCAAGTTTTACCAACACTGAACACACTCCGGTAAAGACTTTAATCCTTCTCTTACTTAAGCCTTTTTATTTCTTTAAAAATGAGTGGTGCCGAGGGTCAGAGAGCGGCGAGGCCCCCTTCGGTCCATGGCTCGTGGTCATCGGATGAAGTTGAAGCGGTCGGACCAAGTGGGAGATCTGAGCCTCCTATGACTTCTGCTTTAGTTCTTGGTCGAGCAGCTCAATCAAGACAGACATCTTCCTCTGGTAGAGAAAATCTCCCGGTGGATGAGTTACCGTCGGTCCTTCAGGAAACCGATTTGTAATCCATTAGTCAGGAATACAACCTTCGAACTGACTACTTTGAGCTTATTAGATGCAATGGCAATCTCCGAGCCGACCACTTTTTCAATGAAAATAATGCGATCATGGTGTACGAACAGCAATTAAAAGCCGTGCTTCGATTTCCCCTTGATGACTTCTTCAAGGACATCGTGAAATTTCACCATGTCTCAGTAGCCCAAGTACATCTGAACTCGTGGAGAATTCTGGTAGCTTTCAGAGGCTTATGCCAGGCTAAGAAGCTCGATCCTACCGCGAAGGCTTTTGTCGAGCTGCATAGGCTTACTCACCGAAAGGACGACGAATAATGGTTCTTCCAAGGAAAACCGCACTGTGGGCTTTTCATCGATCTCCCCTCTTCACTGAAGAATTGGAAAAATCGCTTCTTCATGCTGAGGAGCAAGATTTCGAATGGTTTTGAGGGTTTCCCCCGTAGCTGGCAATATCTGGTCCTGCCACTTCCGAAGCATGTCGCCCTGAGTAGGGATGAGGGTGCCATGGTAATGGAACTTAAGGATCAGGTGGCCACCCAGAAGTTCTCTTGTTTATATGCGGTGATGGCCGAGCTGAAACATTGGATGATGTTGCTGATCACCGATGAAGGATACAAGCTCCAGCTCTCTAACCTCAGCCCTGGTACCTTCCCCATCTCTGATCTCTGAACCTTAGCGAACTGACTGACTTTCTCTTTGTGTAGGTGTGGCAGGTGGCGAGGCTTTCGAGGAGAGCTGTAAATGAAAGAGGGAGATCTCCAGAAAGGTAAGGGAAATGAAGATCGCCGTGGTATCATAGACACCGAGGCAAGATTCAGAAGAAGTGCCCGGAGACTCGTCCCGACCTTTGGGACAACCGGTCCCGGAAGTAGAAGTAGCTCCTTCTCCCCCTCGATAAGAAGGGCCACTGGCTCCACCTGTTCTCGCAAGTGCGGAAGGGGGACCTTCCCAACATACCGTGAGGACCCTCCCAACATACCGTGAGGACCCTTTCCCGTGGCGCCCAGGTCCTCATTCACTCTCTGGAGAAGAACCAATCCGTTCGGGAGAACCCAGGCTTGGCCAAAGTTCTGGGCGCTACCATATGCCTTTAGGAGGATCGGAATAGGCTGACCCTGGGCAGCATTGACGATCTCCTGGCCTAGATAATGAGTTTGAGCGTAGAGACCTTGGTGAGCCAATATATAATCAGGGAAAAAGCTCATCTTCTGAGGCAGAAAATTATAAAAGCGGTCAAGGACGCATCCTCTGCCCAAGCTCAACTTTCATCCGCCCAAGATTATATTGCTGAACTCGAAGGTCGGATGAAGTCCTATAAGGATAAATTAGCCGAATAGGCTCATGAACTCAAAGATGCTCGTGCGCTCAGAACCGCTGATGTCGCTCGCCTCACCGAAGAACTTAAAGCGAAAGAAGAAGAGGCTGTGACAAGGGAAGCTGGTGCCTATGTGAATGCCCACAGTGATCTCCTGGATGAGCTTAAGAGGCGTTATCCCAGGGAAGACTTCTCGTGGATGGTGGATCTGGCTCCTCAAGACAAAGTGGAGAGCGAGAAGGAAACCGAAGGAAAGAGAGAGACTGAGTGAAATGTAGAACAGGCTGGGGGTGATCTCCCAGCCGAATGACTTGTATTTTATTTTGATATGAAATGGAATCCCTTTTGTTCGATTTCTTGATGAGCTCAGAAAGTATCCAAATTGCATGAATGCTTGATTGCTTGAACGTATTAGGACATCAAACTTAACAGCGATTATTAATCTAAGTATAAGAGGTTAGAAGAACATTGTAACCATGAGATCAGCCTAAGCCGAGACCAAACACCAGATAGAACTTTAGATCATTAAAATTGGAAACTTGATTTGAATTAGATCGGAACCACCATTAAATCGGACTGAGACCTTAACTTTATTTTAAGTAATGTCTAAGACGCACAAGTGAGGAACCTGATCTAAGTGTTAGACTTTCAATTACATTTTGTAAAAAAAGATCGGAAATGAGACCGAATGGCATGGAGACTTGATATTGGTTTGATCTCTTTGACGAGAGGTTAGAAATGAATCGACTAGATGGGGGATTGGTTTATTTTCTGATCGAGTCATTTGCAACCGAAGAATGTCGGGTGGGGATCGATTCCAAAGTTCATTGACTTCGAGGATCGGCCAAAATATGGTGTCGATAGCTGCCCCTCTTTACATAATTTCTATTGAAGGGAATGATTTTTTCCGAATAGGAATTATGTAAAGATTCAGACCCATATTTTGGACGAGTGGGTTGAGAAGCAAAAATTTGGCTTGAAAGTTAGAGTTGGGAACTAAAACCAACTTAGATTAAGGAACCAGAGGTTGATGACAGAAATTTAAATGCTAAAAAATTAGAATCAACTTAGATCAGGGAACCAGAAGTTGATAACAAAAATTTAAATACTAAAAAATTAAAATCAACTTAGATCAAGGAACTAGAGGTTGATGACAGAAATTTAAATACTGAAAAATTAAAATCAACTTAGATCAACGAACCAGAGGTTGATAGCAGAAATTTAAACGCTGAAAATTTTAAATTAACTTATATCAAGGAACCAGAGGTTGATAGCAGAAATTTAAAATCAACTTAGATCAAGGAACCAGAGGTTGATAGCAGAAATTTAAATGCGAAAAAATTAAAATCAACTTAGATCAAGGAACCAGAGGTTGATAACAGGAAATTTAAATGCTGAAAATTAAAATCAACTTGGATCAAGGAACCAGAGGTTGATAACATGAAATTTAAATGCTTGAAATTGAAATCAACTTGGATCAAGGAACCAGAGGTTGATAACAGGAAATTTAAATGCTGAAAATTAAAATCAACTTGGATCAAGGAACCAGAGGTTGATAACATGAAATTTAAATGCTGGAAATTGAAATCAACTTGGATTAAGGAACCAGAGGTTGATAGCAGGCAATTAAAATGCAAGAAATTAAAGTCAACTTGGATCAAGGAACCAGAGGTTGATAACATGAAATTTAAATACTGGAAATTGAAATCAACTTGGATCAAGGAACCAGAGGTTGATAGTAGGCAATTAAAATGTAAGAAATTAAAGTCAACTTAGATCAAGGAACCAGAGGTTGACAACATGAAATTTAAATGCTGGAAATTGAAATCAATTTGGATCAAGGAACCAGAGGTTGATAGCAGGCAATTAAAATGCGAGAAATTAAAGTGCTGACAAAGCAATCCTAACCTGACATGAGAAGTTCTTCTGCGACGAAGTGTACTTAACAGGATCCTGAAGATAAACGATTAATGGAGCACGAGTCACAAGACCTGACCTACAACTTCCTCTTACTTACTCACTTCCCTGGCTACCCTTCCTGTTCTCGACTTTCTTCCTATTTTGCGGAAAGCGCCCTTCTGGGTTTTCACCCCTAGTTTTCTTTTTCATGATCAGTCCCTGCAAATCTTTTAGCAAAGTACATGAGATTATCAATATCCAAACCCTAATCTTATGACAAAATTTTAACAGATTAACAGCGCGCAAAAGACTGCATTAGAGTGTGAGTATACGAGAAAGATAAATCTGAGTGTAAGCAAAACAATAAATTAAAATGCAAATGTGTGAAGAAGATAGATTGAAGTGAAAGGATGACTTTATTATGGCTTGAGAGAAAAAGTTACAGTTTCAAAGAAAAAGGGGTACAAGAATGGATCTCACAGATTCCGTGTAGTTGACTTTGAAGTCCCTTAACTGCCATTATTTCAAGTACTTTATTGACGAACATTCATACCGTGGCGGTTTATTTCCTTCTCCGGTCCAGTATCCCTCCTTATTTCTCCATTTTCTGGTTTTAAAGGCGCCCTTTCAAGTTTTCACCTCCAGTTTTTTTTTTTTTTTTTTTTCAGGCATAATACCTTTTGACAGTGTCGGCATTCACGGGTCTTGGACATTTTTCGCTATCCATATGGGTCAAGATCAGGGCCCCACCAGAAAATGCCTTTTTAACCACATAGGGTCCTTCATAAGTTGGCGACCATTTACCCCGGGCATCGTTTTGATTCGAGAGCACCTTTTTCAGGACCAGATCTCCTGATTGAAATTCGCACAGGCGAACGCCTTTGTTGAATGCCCTAGCCATTCTCCTCTGGTATAGTTGCCCATGACACGCTGCTGCTAGTCTTTTCTCGTCCAGCAAATTCAATTGGTCCAACCTTGATTGGATCCATTCTGCCTCATCAATTCCTGATTCTTTGAGAATTCTCAGGGAAGGAATTTCTACTTCAATAGGCAAAACACTTCCATTCCATAAACCAGCGAGTATGGAGTTGCCCCAGTTGATGTCTTTACGGAGGTCCGATATGCATGTAGGGCGTAGGGAAGCATATCATGCCAGTCTCTATAGGTAACTGTCATTTTTCGGATGATTCTCTTGAGATTTTTGTTAGCAGCTTCCACTGCTCCATTCATCTGAGGACGGTATGGCGAAGAATTGAGATTTCGGATCTTGTATTTGTCACATAAACTTTAGACCTTCGGAGCATTCAAATTCTTGGCGTTGTCAGTGATGATTTCGCTGGGGAGGCCGTGTCGGCAGATGACATTATTTCAGAGAAATGTGAGGAATGTGTTATGCGTGATGTGGGCATATGACGTCGCTTCGACCCATTTTGAAAAATAGTCAATAGCTACTAGGATAAACCTATGCCCATTGGATGCCTTGGGGTTAATGGGACCAATCACGTCGATTCCCCACATTGCAAAAGGCCATGGCGAGACGAGGTTGAACAATTGGTGAGGCAGAATATTTATCGGATCTGTATAGATTTGGCATTTATGGCATTTCCAAAAGTACTCGATGCAATCTTTCTCCATAGTAGTCCAGCAGTATCCTCGTCTCATGATTTGCTTGGCCATCATATGTCCATTAGCATGGGTTGCACAATTCCCTTCATGAGTCTCAAAAAGGATCCTTTTTGCTTCTTTTGCATCCACGCATCTCAACAGTTTGCCATTGGAGCTCCTTTTGTACAGAATTTCACCACTGGGGAAGTATCCCAAAGCTAGTCCCCTGATTATTCTCCTTTCGTTTCTGCTTGCCCGTGGAGGATAGTCCCTGGTTTTAACGTAGACTTGGATATCATGGTACCATGGTTTGCCATCAATTTCTTCCTCAGCCATGAAACTATAAGCTGGCTCACCCCTTGCTTTGATTTGCAATACCTAAGTCGTTTGCCCCTCTTCCATTTGAGCCATGACAACCAGGGTGGCTAAGGCATCTGCGAATTGATTCTTGTCCCGACTGAGGTGAGTGAAAGAAATCTCTTCAAATTTTTTGATTAATTCCAGCAGGTACTTTTGATATGGGATCAGCTTCAAGTCCTTGGTTTGCCATTCCCCCTTGACTTGATAAATGATCAAGGCCGAATCTCCATATACCTCCAACTTCCTGACTTTCATTTCGATGGTAGCTTGCAAACCCATCACATAGGCTTCGTATTCTGTGACATTGTTGGTGCAGTCAAACCTTAACTTGATAGCTATTGGGAAGTGTTTTCCGTCAGGGGATACCAGTACGGCTCCGATTCCATTACTAGACAAATTGATCGCTCCGTCAAAATACATTTCCCATACATCAGCTGGCTCTTTTTCCTAGCCGTCGACTTCGTTAACATGCTCATTAGGGAATTCAAAATCCAAGGCTTCATAATCTTGGATAGGGTTTTCTGCTAGGAGATTAGTGATTACACTACTTTTTACTGCTTTCCGGGTCGTATAGACAAGTCATATTGAGAGAGTATGACCTGTTATTTGGCTATCCTCCCTGGCACAAATGGGCTTTCGAATACATACTTGATAGGATCCATCCTAGAGATGAGCCATGTCTTATGATTCAACATATAGTGTTTAAGCCGATTTGCCGTCCAGGACAAAGCGCAACAACTATTCTCTAGGAAAGAGTACCTTGACTCGCAATCATTGAATTTCTTGCTTAGGTAATAAATGGCCTTCTCCTTTCGTCCTGTATCATCATGCTGCCCCAAAACACATCCCATTGAATTATGTTGGACTGCCATGTACAGAATCAATGGTCTTCCCGTTATCGGAGGGACTAATATCGGCGGGTTTGACAGGTACTGCTTAATTTTCTCGAAAGCCTCTTAACAAACTGAATCCCATTAAGAGGTGTTGTTCTTTCTGAGTAGTCTAAAGATGGGCTTAGCTTTAGCAGTGAGGTTAGAGATAAATCTTGAAATGTAGTTCAGCTTCCCCAGAAAACTGTGCACCTCCCTCTTTGTTTTTGGGTATGGCATTTCTTGAATGGCTCGAACTTTGTCTGGATCCACTTCTACTCCCTTCTCACTCACTATGAATCCCAACAGCTTTCCAGATCTAGCTCCAAACACACATTTGGCTGGGTTCAACTTCAACTGATACTTTCTGAGCCTTTCGAATACTTTCCTCAGCACCTGTACATGGCTTTCTTCCTCCCTGGATTTGATGATCATGTCATCTACGTACACCTCCACTTCTTTGTGCATCATATCGTGGAATAACATGACCATAGCACATTGGTAGGTAGCCCCAGCATTCTTTAACCCAAATGGCATAACCCGATAATAAATTACCCCCACTGAGTGATGAAAGCGGTTTTCTCTTTGTCTTCTTCATCCATGGGGATTTGATTGTAACTCGATGCCCCATCAATACATGAACATCTACCCAATCCTGTAGCATTGTCTACTAGCATGTCTATGTGTGGGAGACGGAAATCATCCTTTAAATATTGAGGTCCTTATAATCAACACACACCCTGACTCTCCCGTCCTTTTTCATTACCGAGACAACATTGACTATCCACTGAGGGTACTTGACCACTTCCAAAAATCCGGTTTCATACTGCTTTTTAACTTCATCCCTAACCTTGAGTAAGGTGTCGGGATTCATTCTTCTTAACTTTTGCTTAACCGAAATTGTCCTGAGAACTAGGGGAATTTTGTGCGTCACTATGTGAGGGTCTAAGCCGGTCATATCGTCATAGCTCCATGAAAATATATCCAAGAACTCTTTGAGCAAACTGACCATATCTTCTAATTCTCCACTCGCCATAACCTTAAGTTCCCTCTTTATTTCTTCTGTGCCTAGATTTATGGTGTGTATTTCGTCCTCACAAGGCACCAGGGAAGGTTCATCTCTTTCACCCCTTTCTTCTGCAAGTTCTTCTTCAGAATCACTTGAAGTAATGGCAGTTATGGGAATTTCAAAATTAACAAGAGTAATTTCTGAGTCTATTAAATTATTAGGCGTTAATTGATGAATGGTCCTGATGAAATGAAAGTGGAATATATTATAAGAATGGATTTCAAGGAAAAGATAATTGGATGCAAAATGCACTATTAATTCATTAATATTTGTATCATAATAAAAGGGTCCATTTACAGTATTGCACTTGTCACCATGGACGAAATGATTAAGTGTGGATAACAAAATATACTTTACTCGAGATTAAGCACAAGAAGGTCCTCTGCTTCCCAGTTGTCTAGTTCTTGGCCCTCAGCGATTGGCGAGATTAGGGCTTCATATAGGGAGTCTAGTTGTATGACATCAATGGATGGTTCATTGGGAGATTCTTTAGCTTCCACTGGATTTTCAATGACCGACTTGGTGAAGATGTCTGTGATCTTTGGGAAGACTCTCGTTTTTCCGACTCTCTGGTCAAACCTCTGATCCTGGAGCATATTTCTCATCCAGAATCGCCCATCCATGAGGGCGTCTTCCACATAACCCAAGCTGAAGCGATCGTTCTTCAGAATGGCTGGTATGGGTTCGACGATTCCCTGTAATGTGGCACCCAATCCCTTGCCTATCTCATATCCATTCTTCAGCATCACTTTTACAACCATGGCTGTAGCCCCTTCATCCCTCAGGATAGTTTCTTGCAATTCTAGAGCCTGGAAAGAACTTTTGGAAAAGGGGGTGGAATGTTGGAAATTGTTAGGCCATGAGGAGGAAGATATGGCCGGTAATTATTCTGAGGGAACGGAGATTGGTTTTGTCGGGTGATGGAGTGCACATTACCTTCTTTCTTTTTGCCAAAACTGGCAGTCTTCTTGGCAGGATTCGCAGTCACCTCATGCAATCGTCCTAACTTGAGGTTATCTTCGATTCTCTCACCAGTTTGAATGATGTTTGAGAAGCTATTGGAGGTGTTTCCAATCACCAAATTCAAATATGGAGCTTTCAACGTTTCAATGAATAAGGAGCAGAGTTCATTATCAGTAACTGGAGGATACACCTTTACTACCTTTTCTCTCCACCTCTGGGCATACTCCTTGAAACTTTCCCTATCTCTCTGCACCAGATTTTGGAGGTCTCTCCTTATGGGGGCGACGTCACAGTTGAATTTATACTGTTTTAAGAAGGCGTCGGCCAAATCCTTCCAAGAGCGCAACTTGCTCCTGTCTAACTGAATGCACCATCTCAGGGCTGCCCCAGAGAGACTCTCGTGGAAGAAGTGGACCAGGAGTCTATCATCTTCTGTCAAGGCAGACATCTTAGCAATGTACGTAGCTAAGTGAATGCGAGGGTCTGAGTTCCCGATGTATTTGTCGAAGTCTGGGACTTTGAACTTGGGTGGTACTACCACATCTGGTACCAGTCTCAGTGATGATACATCTACTGAACCATACATGTTCAGGCCCTCTATTGCCCTTAATCTTTCTTCAAGGGCGGATAACTTCTCATTTTCTCTCATTTTACTTTCTCCTCCTACTACATGAGCTATTCCCCCAGTTGGGAAATGAGGGGCAGGATGAACCGGAGGGATTGGGATCGAGGGGTGTGGCTCGGCATTTGGGACAGCTGGGTAGTAGGGGAAAGGTAGGTCATTATTCAAGGGAGTCAAATTAACAGTGATTGTCAGATCCGGAATAGGTGGTTGAAAAGTAAAAGAGGTTGAAGCTTGGTGAGAATCAACCGTCATAAGAGGTGGGGGAGGTAGTGGCAAGTTTGGCTCTGATGCAGGCTTATTTTGGGACATCTCCCTCATTAGTTTCATGAGCTCTGAGACTTGGTCTCTTAATTCAAAAACTTGTCCTTGGAGGTTCTGGACTTGTTCCTGATCTTCCATTAGTTTCTTTGTTCGGGACCTTCTTAAGTACACTCGTCTTGGTTGAACTGCTTGTTTGGTCAGGCTTGCTTTGCTTGAAGCAATGTTGATTTCTTATGAGAGAAAAAAAAGGTTTTTTAATGAATTTCGAATTTTGCTGAAATCTAAAGGTCCTGATTTGGACAAAGGATACGGTGGCATCTAAAGGCCAGGAATGGGATCTGCAGAAGAATAATTGCATCAATTTTATCATGGCATCGCTTGATAGTCCGATGGTGAATGACTAGATTGAATGCGTGTCTATGATACTTGTTCATATGGCACATTCAACTTTTCGCATAACCCTAGCGAGGGTAGTTCCTACGGGAGTCATACTATTCATTCACAATTTTGCTAAACCATGACCCAAAGCTATTTTATTGATCAAATAGTTCATACATAGCATTCTTTACATTGGCCTACTCTCAAGGAGACTCTTTATAATGTAATGACATCTTTTGAGATATTCATAAAGTCTTTCTTCTTATCTGGCAGGGTTGAACATTTTTTGAGCATATTTGGATTATGGCAAGAGCTCTTGTTTCCCTCATGCTATCATTCTCTCCAGCTGGTCAACATTTTCTCTTAGCTCTTGATGGAGAGTAGCTTGTCTTTCCTTTTCCTTTCTTTCTTTAGCACATTCTTTCAGGATATCATTGATAAGCTATGCTTGCTCCTTCAGTTCAAGCTTCTTCTTTTTACCCTCTGTTTATACTCTTCCATGAGCATCTCCTGGTATACCATTTTCTCTTGGAGCTTGCCATTCTGAACTTCTGCCTCTTTTATTGTAGCTTTGAGGGAGATCTTTTCCTTTTCCCACTGCGTTTCTTGCTCCTCAAACTCTGCCTTTCGGTCATTGCTTCTTCCCTCAGCCTTTTTACCTCTCTTCTGAGGATGTGCTGTTGATCCTCTAACTGCCTTATCTGTTCTTGTAATTACTGGTTCTTGGTATCCGCCTTTTGTAGAGAATCGACCAAATGAGCATTAGCCTCTTCTGAAAAGATGTTCCGATGGGGGGCATTTCCTTCGAGTTCCGTTGGCTCGACAGCTGGGCATCCTTGATCCCTGCTGGTGCTCCATTTGAGATAATCTTCTGTGGCACTCGGACCTTTAGGCGATCTTTCCATCATAGTGATGCTCTCCTAGGATTTGCGGGCCACTTTTAATTCCTCCTCACTACCGTGCTCATGGTAGAAGTGACCTTGATGGTATTCTTCAACACTGAATACGGACTGGGTTGAGCCAAACTGCCTCATTACCAATTCTGGGATGTAACTCGTATATCTAGTTACTCTGACCAAAGATACTGAATAATTACTCCCCGTGCTGAACAAAATATGTAGACCTGGTGCCCACAATTTCCTCCAGCAGTAGTTGTGACTGTTGAAGCTTAGAATCCACTTTTGCCACTGCAGCTCATCCTTTGGGCTGATTACTAATCCGGTCATTTTCTCAATAAGAGGCTAGTCTGGGTACCAAGTTAATCCCTTTATTTCTATAGGGCACATGTGACTGATGATCCAGAGGTGCAACAGTTGAGAACAGCACTTAATGGATCCCCTGCCTTGTTGTCTATAGTAAGTAAGAGTCAACAGAGTCTCTGTAAGGATTGTCGGTATTGGGTTGACCTTCTGCTTTTCTACTACCCAGAATATCTCCGTGACACTGCAGGTTATAATTCCCAAAGGCCCGGGGAATAAGATCAGGCCATAGATCCCCAAAGCTAGTGCTAATGAAGCTTGCTCCCATTGTTCATCTCAGATGTATAGGTCCAACTGCTTCTTGAGGTAGGTCCAATACCACCCGTGTGTGTTCCATTTGATAGTTTCTCTTGCCTTCGCTTCCTCTGGGGGAATTCCCAACATATGTGCGAACCGTTTCCAAGTTTGCCTATGCTTGAAGTGTAGGTAGATCCGATTCTGTGCCACATAAGGAATTTCCAATAGCGCCTGATATTCTTCTATAGTGGGGGTCGTATTGATGTCGTTGAAGAAGAACACCCCATACCTGGGATTCCACATTGACAGCATGGCCTTGAGTGCCGGAACTTGGATTTTGACCGGTATCAAGGTCGCGATCTTTCCATACTTTTCCTCGAACTTTGCCTTGACGTGATTGGGAAGTGACCTCCAACTATTAGATAGACCCTCGAGATCTGTCATTCTGACCTCGACTTTGCTTAGGTCCAATGGAGGTAACAGGCTAGTATCTGCCCTGGAGACATCACTTTGCAGGGGCATTAAACTATGAGGCAGTCCGGACCATGGTTTAGCATTCTATTCTGATCTAGGAACTTCTTCTGCTGACTGACTCAAGGATGCCATGTTAAAATTGATGTTTGTTCTTTTGCAGACCTTAACTCAGTGATGCTTGTGGAGAAAACTTGTTAGCAGGATAAATTCAGGTAATTTTGAATTATACTGTTGGCGAGGTGATACCTACACATTTATCAAAGTAGGAAAATGTATAGATCCTCCTAACAGTATAATCCAAAATTACCCTTAAAGGTGAAAACGTAAGAAAATACAAACAAAGTAGGGTGAAAGTAAGTATGTCCCTTTTGTCCTAAAATAGGGAGAGTCCTAGTATGTCCCTTTTGTCCTAAAATAGGGAGAGTCCTAGTACTGGGTAGGTGCTACCTAATTGGATAGTTCTATCTTATGAGGTAGTTTACTATGGCTTCCAGCTATCGTGATAGTTTAGCTCAAGGTCTAATTTTTCTAAAAGCCACAGGTTCCAAAATTGCCTCTACTGTAAATAGTAGAGCCCCATTCCATTACCATGATACTAACGGGAGAGTTCCACAGGTATCACAGTAAATAGAACGACTTTCAATCTAAGCAGGAGCCTTCACGGATACTAACGGGGTAAAAACCACGGTTATCGCTACATGACTCCCTCCTATTTTCCTAAAAGGTGAGAAAGCCCGGGTATAGGGCTGAAGTGTGTGAGGACATTGTGTAAGTGCTCAATGTGTGAAGGGACATATTTACCTCTTCCCTTCGCGAGGGGGACAGTTTTTTTTGCATTTTTGTTTTGATGAGAGTTGCTGTGTGGAATAAGACGAGCAAAAATGGTTAGAATAATAACAAATTGATATATCAAGACTTTCGAATTTTGTGAATGAAAAAACCCCCTAATTATGATTTCAATTACTAAGAGCGTAAAACTAGATCTATTCTTGGACCTCTCGATAATGAGTTAAAAAAAACAAGTCCCCAGTGAAGTCGCCAAGCTGTCGCAAGGTATTTTACGGTCGCCAGGACAAACACTCACTGAAGTGGGAAAGAGTGAGGAATCGCCACTTTAATTTTGAGGGAAATTAAAGGAAACCATTTGTGAAAATAAATTAAAAAGAAACCACTTCGAAAACAGATATTCTAGGTTTGGGGTCCATATACGGACAGGGAAGGTGTTAGGCACCCTGCCTCGTCCCTTAATGAAGGTAAACATATTTAATATTATGCTTTTTTATAAATTAAAAAGGGTAATTAGGGGGGTTGGGATAGTGATAATATTAGTCCTTTGTGCAAAATAAAGGAATATTTGATATTTCACTTATTTTGGATTGTCCCAAGAACATAAGTTCATGAGATGATCCTTTAGTGATTAGGTGTCGAGTAAAGTTATTTAATGTATTGGAGCTGTTTTGTTTTAATTTGGATTTTGTTAAGGGAGCTCAGATAAGAAGTTTTCCACCGATCTCTAGGTATGTTTTTAGAGTTTTAAGCGAAAGACTTCGGATAAGAACTCTCCTCCGATCTCCCTATTCCAATTTAGGCAAGAATCAGGTAAGAACTCTCCCCTGATCTCTTAGGGTGTTTGGCTTAAAGTTTGATGAAGGATCTCGAATAAGAACTCTCCTCCGATCTCTGCCTTTTATTTGAATGAGGGTCAGGTAAGAACTCTCCCCCGACCTCTTAAAATATGTGGTTTAAGGTTTTTAATGAGGGATCTCGGATAAGAACTCTCCTCCGATCTCCGTGTTTTTACTTGAATGAGGATCGGATAAGAACTCTCCCCCGACCTATTAAAATATGTGGTTTAAGGTTTTTAATGAAGGATTTCGAATAAGAACTCTCCTCTGATCTCCGTGTTTTTACTTGAATAAGGATCGGGTAAGAACTCTCCCCCGACCTCTTCAAGCATTCGATTTAATTTCGAGCCTCTCATCGATCTCGTATACTCTCTCTTGTCCGAACCTTTTGGCTGGCTACATCCGATCTCTCGGTTACCAGCCTTAGGGGTCCTATCTCGATCCCCGCTAATATGCTATTTCCTATACTTGTTTAGTGGCCCGACCTCATCACTTTTCTCCTGATTCCCTATTCACTCTTTGGTTATTTTTATTTATTCAAAGAAAACTCTCATGTTGAGATACTGCTACCAACATTTTATCAACTTACCTATAAGTTACCCCTAACCGGGATACCTATATTCAAAGGAAAGAAAAGCTAAGTATAATTAAATAACGTGAACTGATGAATAAAAAAAAACTCGAGAGAATAACTATCGACCTGGAAGATATAAGTGGGGACTTTTTAGGATAACTGAACTTAATGAAAATCACGAGAATAAAAGCATAGAAGGTAAAGCGCGAGCGTTCGGCAAGGTGACATTTTAAACACTTTCCTGTGCGAAGTCAAGGCTATCAAACTGGCTTAGGAGATCACGAATATTGTTGCGTTAAAGGCAGGCGATATAGGGACCAATGCTCACTTTGAGATTGCAAGAGTCAAGTTGAGATATAGTAGAGCCTAAGCGACAAAAACAAGGTTAGAACAAGATTAGGCAGAAAGAAATAATGTGTGGATATCAGACAGGATGGCAATAACAGAGTGATGAATAAACTAAAAATGAAGAATTTCAGGGTCCGAAAACTCTATCAATGGAGATACTCAAGAAAATTAGTTTCTGAAGTTCCTCTAGTTTATGTAAGCTTAGAATGGCAAAGCAGCAAGACTGAATTAAATTTCAGAGCCTTTCCACTATAATCACCACCACTTTTTCGTTCGTCACTCAACAATATTGCATGCAGGTATTTATAGGGAACGAGTGCTCCTAATGAAGGGTCAGGATCTCTTCTAGGGAGATAGAAGGTTTGGATTTAAAAGGACATGATCTGATGCCTGAGAATTGAAGAGAATCAGAATAGACGGTTGAGATCCTATTTAGAATATTTGTCCTTTCTCTTTTCCAATCCAACGGCTCAGGATCTTCCTGTCAAGATGGATCCGAAGGCCGGGAACAAAAGGCACCAGTCCTATCGTCTACTTTTTGATCCAAGGGCTTTGGGTTTGTCCTTACGAGTAAGATCAACGGTGGAGATTCAAAAGCACAGGACTGTCATAACTGTCCTGGCGTCTATCAGCATTGTGGGCGATTCTGCAAATGAAGCATGCGGTGAAGATTTGATCTTGCCTGTAACGCTTTAACTACCTCGGCTCTGATTATGAAGAGGGTTATTGGAAATTGTCTCATCCTCTCCTTGCTTTTCGATCTCCCATTCCTTCCGATCTCTTTATTATGACCCTTTTCCGATCTCTCATACCGGGCCCCTCTCCCGATCTCTCCCATTCCAGAATCAGTCGAAGCATTTAATCATTCGGTTACCAATGCATCCGCTTCGATTTCCTCTAGTAATAAATGCTCAGACCCCCTATATATATGCCTCAGTGGGGAATTTCTCCCACATTCCATTTCTCCTCTTTCCATTTCTCTCTTCTTCTGTTCTAGTTTCTCCGATAACATTCTGGCCATGGTGACTGCTTTTGATCTTTTTTCGACTATTCTCTTTGCTCCCTGACTAAAAATTTACGACCTCGATGATCGGAAAATCATGATAACCACATTGATGACAGTGAGAGAACTGGACTAATTTACCGATCAAGATCAAAAATATCGATCATACCGATCTCGGGTCGATCTACCGATATAATCGGTGAACCAATTTCGGGTGAGAAGGCTGCTAATTTCCCTCTTAACATCATTGACTGCCGTTTGAAGTTCATTTGGCTCCTCGCCACATCGGGCGTCCCGACTGCGGCTCGGTTCTGGTCAATGATATCGACAATGATTCCTCTCATTATCATGAGAGTCATAGTCACTCCATTTGAGCTGTACATCTATCCGATGCCTATGGCTAGCTTTCTGATCAAACACATCTTTTGATTCAGTCACAAGACTAGGCTTTGACATAGGTCCCTGCTAGGTAGGATGTAATGCCGATCTCTAGAGATCGCCCAAATGATGTAACCTGACATTTTAGAAATGAAATGAAATTTTATTTGACAGTTATCATTTTATTATTGCATTGGTTATTTTTTGATCTCAAATGTGCATATCCGATCTGGTTCCTAACTGAATCACCCTTAGCCGATCTATAACTCTGAACATCCGCTTTAATCCGACGATCTTGGCCAACAGATCTCCTCTTATTTTATTTATTGTGTTTTTGGAACCTTCCCGCGACGCGTTAGAAAAGCGGGCAAATTACACCTACCGATGCACCGCTTGGGGCTCTGTAAGCATTGAATGCTCACATGGGTATAAATAGGGGGAGGTTCCCTCAGTTGCTCCCCTATGCCATTTTCAGCATTCTGCTCGCAATTTCAACTTTCTCTCATTTCTTCAAGTTTTTCCAGCACCGATCACACTCTGGTAAGGACTTTAATCCTTCTCTTACTTAAGCCTTTTTATTTCTTTGAAAATGAGTGGCACCGAGAGTTAGAGAGCGGCGAGCCCCCCTTTCGTCCATGTCTCATGGTCATCGGATGAAGTTGAAGTGGTCAGACCAAGTGGGTGATCTGAGCCTCCTACGACTTTCGCTTTAGTTCGTGGTCGAGCAGCTCAATCAAGACAGACATCTTCCTCTGGTAGAGAAAATCTCCCAGTGGATGAGTTACCGTCGGTCCTTCAGGAAATCGATCTGCAATCCATTAGTCAGGAATAAAACCTTCGAACCGACTCCTTCGAGCTTATTAGGTGCCATGGCGATCTCCAAGCCGACCACTTTTTCGATGAAAATGATGCGATCATGGTGTACGAAGAGCAATTAAAAGCCAGGCTTTGATTCCCCTTGATGACTTCTTCAAGGACGTCCTGAAATTTCACCATGTCTTGGTAGCCCAAGTACATCCGAACTCGTGGCAAATTCTGGTAGCTTTCAGAGGCTTATACCGGGCTAAGAAGCTCGATCCTACCGCGAAGGTTTTTGCGGAGTTGCATAGGCTTACTCGCCGAAAGGACGACGAGTACTGGTTCTTCCAGGCAAAACCGCACTGTGGGCTTTTCATCGATCTCCCCTCTTCACTGAAGAATTGGAAAAATTGCTTTTTCATGTTGAGGAGCAAGATTCCGAATGGTTTCGAGGGTTTCCCTCGTAGCTGGCAATATCTAGTCCCACCACTTTCGAAGCATGTTGCTCTGAGTAGGGATGAGGGTGCCACGGTAATGGAATTTAAGGATCAAGTGGCCACCCAGAAGTTCTCTTGTTTATATGCGGTGATGGCTGAGCTAAAACATTAGATGATGCAGCTGATCACCGATGAAGGATATGAGCTCCAGCTCTCTGACCTCGGCCCTGGTACCTTCCCCATCTCTGATCTCTGAACCTTAGCAAATTCACTGACTTTCTCTTTGTGCAGGTATGGCAGGCAGTGAGGCTTCCAAGGAGAGCCGTAAGCGAAAGAGGGAGATCTCCAGAAAGGTACAGGAAATGATGATCGCCGCGGTATCACAGACGCCGAGGCAAGATTCAGAAGAAGTGCCAAGAGACTTGTCGGGACAACTAGTCCCAGAAGTAGAAGTAGCTCCTTCTCCCCTCAGCAAGAAGGGCCACTGCCTCCACTTGTTCCCGCAAGTTCAGAAGGGGGACCTTCCCAACATACCGTGAGGACCTTTTCCCGTGGCACCCAGGTCCTCATTCATTCTCTGGAGAAGAACCGATCCGTTCGGGAGAACCCAGGCTTGGCCAAAGTTCTGAGCGCTACCATATACCTTCAGGAGGATTGGAATAGGCTGACCCCAGGTAGCATTAATGATCTCCTGGCCCAAACAATGAGTTTGAGCATAGAGAGCATGGTGAACCAACATATAATCAGGGAAAAAGCTCATCTTCTGAGGCAGGAAATTCTAAAAGTGATCAAGGACGCATCCTCTGCCCAAGCTCAACTTTTATCTGCCCAAGATTATATTGCTAAACTCGAAGGTCGGATGAAGTCCTACGAGGATAAATTAGCCTAAGAGGCTCATGAACTCGGAGAGGCTCGGGCACTCCGAACTGCTGATGTCGCTCGCCTCACTGAAAAACTCAAAGCGAAAGAAGAAGAGGCTGTGACGAGGGAAGCTAGTGCCTATGTGAATGCCCACAGTGATCTCCTGGCTGAGCTTAAGGGGCGTTATCCCAAGGAAGACTTCTCGTGGATGGTGGATCTGGCTCCTCAAGACGAAAAGAAGAGCGAGGAGGAAACAGAAGGAGAGAGAGAGACTGAGCGAAATGTAGAACAGGCTGGGGGATCACCCCCAGCCGAATGACTTGTATTTTATTTTGATATGAAATGGAATCCCTTTTGTTCAATTTCTTGATGAGCTCAGAAAGTATCCAAATTGCATGAATGCTTGATTGCTTGAACGTATTAGGACATCAAACTTAACAGCGATTATTAATCTAAGTATAAGAGGTTGGAAGAATATTGTAACCATGAGATTGGCCTAAGTCGAGACCAAACACCGGATAGAACTCTAGATCATTAAAATTGGAAACTTGATTTGAATTAGATCGAAACCACCATTAAATCGGACTGAGACCTTAAGTTTATTTTAAGTAATGTCTGAGACACATAAGTGAGGAACCTGATCTAAGTGTTAGCTAAATGACTTTCAACTACATTTTGTGAAAAACGATTGGAAATGAGACCGAATGGCATGGAGACTTGATATTGGTTTGAGAGATCGGGACTGAGGTTGAACGACATGGAGACTTGACATTGGTTTGATCTCTCTGATGAGAGATCAGTAATGAATCAAATGACATGGAGACTTGGTGTTAGTTCGACCTTATTTGGTGAGAGATCGAAAATGAGATTGGATAGCATGGAGACTTGATATTGGTTTGATCTCTTTGACGAGAAGTCAGAAATGAATCGACTAGATGGGGGATTGGTTTATTTTCTGAACGAGTCATCTGCAACCGAAGAATGTTGAGTGGGGATCGATTCCAAAGTTTATTGACTTCGGGGATCGGCTAAAATATGGTGTCGATAAGCATGTTAAGATTTAGGGTTGTCTAGCTTATATCAAAAAGTTGAACACTGATAAACTGGAAACCAGATCAGAAAAAGGCCGATTTGTTGGATATCCAAAAGAGAGTTTTGGATATTATTTTTATTTGCCTGTATCACAAAAGGTTGTGGTAAGCAGAGATGCCACTTTTTTTAAACAATAGTTTATTCAAGAAGGAGGCAAAGCAAGGCAAATAGAATTAGAATTGGAGAATTCTGACCAATCAACAGATTAGATGAATATAGATCCATCTAGTCAACCTACACCTATTAATGAAGCATCTACAGCTATTCCTCCCAGATCAACCAGGATATCTCACCCACCAGTGAGATATGGTTTTCTTCATAAAGATGAACAAGAGTTGTTTACTAATGAAGAAGTAGATCATGGAAATGATCCACTTACCTATGAAGAAGCTATAACAGATATAGACTCTTCAAAATGGATTGTTGCTATGAAATCTAAAATTGATTCCATGTATAAGAATCAAGTTTAGGATCTTGTTGACCCACCTGAAGGTCTTGTACCTATAGGGAATAAATAGGTTTTCAAGAAGAAAATTAGTTCTGATGGAAAGGTGGAGACCTATAGAAGCAAGGCTAGTAGCAAAAGGGTTTCGCCAAAGGCAAGGAATCGACTATGAGGAGACTTTCTTGCCTGTTACCATACTTAAATCAATTAGGATTCTATTAGCAATAGCTGCATACTATAATTATGAGATTTAGTAGATGGATGTCAAAACAGCTTTTCTCAATGGATACATTGAAGAAAACATTTTCATGGAACAACCTAGGGGTTTTGAATCCTAATATGGTTCCAAAGTATGCAACCTAAAGTGATCCATTTATGTTAATGATAGTTCTATCACTTTTCTTGTCTTATATATGGATGACATTCTGTTGATAGGTAATGACATAGGTATGTTGACAACTATAAAGGTGTGGTTGTCAAATACATTCTCCATGAAAGACTTAGGGGAGGCAACCTATATTCTTGGGATTCGCATCTATAGAGATAAAGAGAAAAGAATAATTGGTTTATCCCAAAGTCTATACTTGGAAAATGTGTTAAAGAGGTGTAACATGATTGATTCCAAGAAAGGATTATTACCAGTGAGACATGGTATCCACCTTTCTAAAGAGATGTCTCCAAAGACACCTAAAGAAAGAGATAAAATGGCCAGGATTCCATATGCTTCGGCTATTAGAAGTTTGATGTATGCAATGTTATGTACTAGGCCGGATATCGCATATGCTGTTGGTTTGACTAGCAGGTTTCAATCCAATCCAAGTTTGGAACACTGGATAGCTATCAAGAATATCCTTAAGTATTTGAGAAGAACTAAGGATTTATTCTTGATTTATAGAGGTGGTGACATGCAATTAGATGGTTATACTAATTTTGATTTCCAATCAGATATCGATGACAGAAAGTCTACCTCTAAGTTTGTGTTCATTTGCAATGAAAGTGCAGTTAGTTGGAAGAGTTCCAAACAAAGTACAACTGCTGATTCTACTACAGATGCCGAGTACATTGCTGCATTAGATGCTGCAAAAGATACAGTTTGGATAAGGAACCCCAGTCTCACTAGAAATCCAAACACATAAAAAGGCGCTACCACATTATCAGAGAGATAGTTGGGCAAGGCAATGTAGCTATGCAGAAAATAGCATCAGCTGAAAATCCAGCTAATCCATTCACTAAACCTATATCACAAGCTCAGTTAGACTGACATCTTGAGAAGATGGGTCTAAGATATTGTAATGAATGGCTCTAGTGCTAGTGGGAGATTGTTAGTAGTATGCCCTAGAGCATATAATTTAGTATGTATCTTGTACATATTTTATTAATAAAAGGAAATTTCTCTTTTCTGTTTACATAATATATTTATGTGCAATAGAAAAGGTCCATTGATATTTTGTTAGAAATTCTATTCTTAAGTTGTTAAGAATATGAGTGATAGTATTTCTAGCACAAAGTATCATAAATTGGTTCACAATCGAGGATACTTCACACAGGACATGACTTATCCAGAAAGATTGTAATCATGTTTGTTCCCAAGTTATTTATATGAAATGTAAATAAGATGGAATGGTGAGTCTCATGCCATATAACAAACACGATAGGCACTTATGCATGATAAGTAGGCCGAACCAGTGGCACTTATGACAAGCACGTGGAGTTTACTCTTGTCAATGCATTGTTATAAATCATATCAGTGCATATAATCTTTAGACCTGAGATAACATAGTTATCTTGTATATAGGTGGTTTGAGTTTGATACTGCTTTTATACTTGTACTATGTATGGTTATATGGGCATGTGTTGGCTCCTACCAGTTATATATGGAGATAGGTGTTGATCAAGATAGAATCTGTTACCCTAAGTAAATAGGGATAAAATCCTATATTCATTTAATTGTTCTTAATGTTTCGAGTTCCTGGCCGGGACAGATAGATTTAATCAGAAAAGAGTTTATGATGAGAAAATCTTTTTAACCAAGAACTGAAATTAAAAGAGAATATAATATTCATAGCAAATGGAGATTGACATAAATCATGACTCAAGCTCAAATGGGGATTTTGTAACCGAGAGATTTTATTGCATGGTAATATATGATTATAGGTTCATTTAAGGCATTCCTTATTGCTGATTAGGTGGCCATGGCATGCTATGCTAAGTGTTAACCATGGTCTATGAGGTGCCCAAAATGATTTAGAGAAATCATTTATGGCAAGAAAAAGTTATGATGGTATTAAGAGTTGATATCATATCTCATTGCCAATTAGTGATGAGCCTAGTGAGTCACACACATACACAAGTAATCACCAAGTTAAATGTTCTTTAATTGATTAATTAAAGAGTTTAATTAATTAATTAAATAGGTATGGTTTGCATTAAGATTGCAAAGTCCCTAGCATGACTTGAAACCAAATCTAGGTTATTGGATGTATAGTATAAGTTAAATTTATATTTAAAGTGTTTAAATATGAATTTAATTATGAGAAATTAATTAATAGAGATTAATTAATTAATTTATATTTGATATAAATTGATTGAAAGAGGAGAAATAATTATTTTGGGTTCAGAACTCAAAATTACAACACAAGGGTAATTTGGTCATTTCACAAGGTGACATGTGGCACCATGAGATGTTGACACATGGCATCATGGTTTGTCATTTGTCTTCCTATCATGCAAGATGATCAAATTCAAGATTAAGTCTAGCTTTGGCACTTGGCTTAATGTGATTAGGTCAATTAAAATTAAGAAGCAATCAGGTGATGACATGTGGCAAGGGTTTTGAGTGATGACCTAATTATATAAAGTGATGTTATGAGAAAATAAAAATCAGCCACTCTTTTTATTTTCTCTGAAGTGTGCCGCCACCCATAGCTCTCTCTCCTCTCTTCATCTTCCCTTATCAATTCAAAGAGAATGATCCAAGTTTCTTTGAATTAAAATTGCTAGAAATTGTTTCTAGTGTCCTATATACATCTACAACCTCTCTAAAGGCAAAAACCTAAATTACAATTGGTTGGCAAGGCTTGAGAAGCTGTTTTAGGGGCTGCCCATTAGTGATCTTGGTGTGGACAAGCTAGAGGGACAACAATTGGGGTCCTAGGTGTGTGACACCCCTCACCCGTCTACAGTGTAGCTGAGCAAGGTGTGCTACATTTGGTGCCGGACCACCCAATCTTATCTTACTTTATTCCTTTATATATTTTATTATCGTTATATTTAAATATCAATTATTTTTCTTTCTAAGGAGAAACCAGCAGAGTTTTCCCTATTTTATTTTCGTTTGGTGTATTTCAATATTTACCTGTTTAAAAATCTCAACAATATTTTCCATACAATAATTCATCCATACTCATATCATCATTTGAAAATCATTATGTAATTCAAATCCATACTTATTTGTACAAATTCATTCATGCTTATTACATATATCAAAATTCTCAATTTCATTAGCCCTATCTACATGCATTGCTGAGGAGGTGACAACCTTGAATACTTCAGACACTTCTATAGATCAAAACTCTAAAATCTCTGTTTAATATTCACTAGGCTTTTACCTTCAGTACCTGCATGAGAAAACAAATCCATCGCGCTAAGCATTGCTGCTTAGTGGTGTAATAATATAATAAGAAAATAATATATACAAAATACATATGGAAATAAAACCTAATTTGCGTAATCAAGAATTATTTTCATTTCATATGAAATTCCTAATATTAATTATCTTTTGTCATATTATATTATTCTTTGGAATCGCTTGTTTCCTAAATTTACTGTAGTGATATACAAAATACGAAATATATTAGTATATTACATTTCTATTTATGCTATTTCAGAAGATGCAGTTGTAATTATTTATTTAAATGATATCTATTTTGCTAATTTTTTTATCCTTTCACTCAACATTTCCTAGGTGTTTGAATCATTTCATAGTAAATAAAATTTTAAAGCTAATTCTAGTGTCTTTCTTATTCATTCATTTAATTCACATTATTCTTAACAAATTTCACTGCCCAAGTAACTTATGACAGGCTGACTAAACTGGATAACAGGTCGTTGGCACTGGACACCGTGGTGCCTCGGGTCATCATACCATGGGACGCGGAACGTCAACCACGTATGCGATCAGAATGGCTAAAAAGCCATGATAACACATAATCGGGCATAAAAGCCATGAGTACGGGCGTAAAGCCATGAGTGCGGGCATAAAGTCATGAATACAGGCATAAAGCCTTTCGCAGTACTACTAAAACAATACCCTATTGGCATGTCAATCTATCTAATCTGATATACGTGTCTAGGCAATACATGGGCGCATAGTACCATTAAATGTTCATAAGTTTTATTATTTTATTATAAGTTCTAATTATAATTTCTAGCATTTTAATCATTTTCATAATAGAAACATAAATCTCTAAGTTTAATATTTACATAATTTATGCATTCATCATAATTTATATATTCATTATGTTATCCATAATGATCACAATTCAAGACAATAGTTCTCATGTACCATTGTATTCAAAACATTTTTCCTTTCTCATTTATACATTCGAAAATCTACTTATGTAATTATAAATTTTATATTTCAAGTTGAATTATTAATATTTTATGAATTCTATTTGTGATGGGCATATAAGCCCTAACTACCTATTCACATCAATTAGATGACTTACTTTTCATGTTTCAAGCAACCCATGAACATTTCATAGATTTCAAATTTATGGCCTTAATTTCCTTCTAACAATTTTGACTAAGATGCATATGAAGGAGCGAAAGCATGAAAAACACAAGTTAAGATCATTGAAATTCAAAATTTTTTATCTAGGGTCACATGCATCATGCAAGATTCATTTTTATCTATTTGATTTCAATGATCAACAGCATATTTAAACTCTTTTAATATATTTTTGGATCTATATTTGCCATTTAGGATTTTAGAATTAACAGATTAATTCTTTAGAACCCTAAATTAGATCAAGAACAAGTGCACTAACCTTTTTGATGCACTGTAGTGTGTTTGGTGCCTACGGGATGCGTCTAGTGTTAGTAGTATGCCCTAGAGCATATCATTTAGTATGTATCTTGTACATGTTTTATTAATAAAAGGCATTTCCACTTTTCCGTTTACATAATATATT
This sequence comes from Hevea brasiliensis, assembly GCF_030052815.1. NCBI lineage: Eukaryota > Viridiplantae > Streptophyta > Magnoliopsida > Malpighiales > Euphorbiaceae > Hevea > Hevea brasiliensis. The sequence continues at coordinate 83,896,639 of NC_079496.1, read as the reverse complement.
TATGTGTGATAAAAAAGGTCAATTGATATTTTGTTAGAAATTCTATTCTTAAGTTGTTAAGAATACAAGTGATAGTATTTCTAGCTCAAAGTATCATAAATAGGTTCACAATCGAGGATACTTCATAATAAGGACATGACTTATTCAAAAAGATTGTATTCATGTTTGTTTCCAAGTTATTTCTATGAGATATAAATAAATGGCTTTATGCCATACTGTATTTTTACGACATATTATGCCGCATTGTGACTTTAATATCCTACGGCTATACATATTATGTATTTATACTTGGCTTATCGCCAGATTGACTATATGGCTTTTTAGCCACACTTTTGCACACCGGGAGACACTTTGTGATCGATGGTGCGATGGGCAGAGGTACAAGGTACCCAGTGCCAGTATATCCGTTTATCCAATCTGGTCAATATATAGGCTACACCGGCAATAATTCAAGTATTATTAAATTAAAATAGCTAAATCCAGGCTACTGACATACAGCACTACCAAAAATTAGCAAATATTGAAATGTTAGCAAATAAAAGTAGAATCAGCAGCTGCAAGTATATCAATGTTATAAATTCGTAAACAATTCATTTACTTTATTTTAGTGTATATTTCTTTATATTTGGCACCACTAAGCAAAATTGCTTAGCGCGTTTCTTTTGTAACGCGTAGGTATTGGAGACACAGCTGGGGAGCCCAGCAGACCTACGACCGGGTGAGACATCAGATCTGCACAGGAGTCTAGAGTTATCTGCACTGCATTGCATTCATGGTAGGACTTAGGATATCTTGTATTTTGTATTTCTGTTGTATATTTTGAAATTTAGCCCTGTATTTTGTAATATTATGAAAGCTCTAAAGTTTGTAATATTTTGTACATATTAAATAACATGGAGATTTTTTAGATATATTTAAATTATTATAGACTGTATTATGGAACTGTTTAATGACTATAAAAGTCTATTGACTTTACTGAGAAATCGAGACTGTGAAATAGTTGAGATTTTGATATTATCATATTGAACTGTTTTTAATAGGTTTGAAAGGACAGTTTGTCCGAAATATAGATGGCACCTTCCCAAATTTTTATTACCATTTTTGAAACACTGATTTTATTAAAGTATGAAAATAGTATCAGCATGATATGAATATTACATAAAAGACTTCTTAAAATCAAATTGAGTTTAGGAAATGAGTTGATTACAGACTAGGTGCTCCAGCACGCCTTGCTCGGCTATATTGTAGACGGGCATGGGGTGTTACATTTAGTGGTATCAGAGCGTGGTTTAGGCATTTCTGGACCCAGATAGATTGCATATCATGCATTGCATTATAAGTGTTAAGATGACTCTAATGTAGATCTTTTGATTTGATTTATTATTTTGATCAGAATATGGACTCCACATCACAGAGAGCGGTGGATGAGGAAGTGGAAAGTCATGCTCCAACTATGACTGAACCAGGAGACAGGAGGGAACCTGCTCCACTAGTACCAAATGCACCAGTCACATTTCAGTAAATCGTTGAGTTCTTTAGATAGATGGCAGGAGTTATGCCACCACCACCACCTCCACATCAAAAATCTCATATGGAGAGACTCAGGAAGTTTGGAGCAGTGGATTTTCTGGAAAAAGGGAAGATGATTCTGTCACAGCTGAAAACTAGTTGGACAGAACTGGAAGAGTTTTGAAACAACTTCATTGTACTCTAGAGCAGAATTTGGAAGCTGCTGTATCACTACTGTAAGATGATGCATACCAATGGTGGGATACAGTAACTAGTGAGGTGCCACCAGAACAAACAGCTTGGGATTTCTTTCTCACTGAGTTTAGAAAGAAGTATGTGGGCAGTGTATACCTGGAAGAGAAAAGAAGGGAATTTATTACCGTACACCAGAGATAGCTAACAGTGGCTGAATATGAAAGACAATTTGTCAGACTGAGCCACTATAGGCGGGAAATAGTCCCTAATGAGGCAGAGAGATGCAAGAGATTTGATGAAGGACTCAATGATAACATTAAAGTAATGATCATAGCCTTAGGGATTATAGAGTTTGCCAAGTTAGTGGAAGCCGCACTGAAGGTTGAAAAAGTTAGAATGAATGAGCAGAACAAAAGGGATAGACAACAGAAAAGAGGTCAGGGTCAGACTAGTACATCTTCTGCCCCTAGTAAGAAATTCAGAGGTTCACCTACTCAGGGTTTCAGTAGAGCACCAAGTCAGGGTTAGTCACAGAGGCCCAAATCTTAATTTGCACCAAGGAGAGGCCACTTCACCCTTTCAATGGCTAGCTCTCTAGGGACAGGGTTCAGGGGACCAGCCCCAACAGTATCTGTTGCTTGCCCACATTGCCAAAAATGGCATAAGGGCGAATGTTGGAGGATGATAGGTGCTTGTTTATGGTGTGGATCTACAGACCACTTAGTCCGATATTGTTCTCGCAGAACTGTTACATCCACTCCAGTACCAACTGTTAGGCCTGCCCCTCCAACTCCAAGGGGTAGAAAACCGGGTAAGGCTGAGGCAGCCAGTACTTCACAGAAACCTATGTCAGAGTCTGTGGAGAGAGCAGAAGGCAGAAAACCAGCCAGAGCCTATGCTATAAGGGCACAGGAGCAACAGGATGCTCCAGATGTCATTAAGGGTACGTTCCTCCTCTATAATACTTCTGTGCATGCATTAGTGGATTCTGGATCTACTCATTCATATATTTGTATCAAGCTGCCCGTAGAAAAGGGAATACCAGTAGAGGAAAGTGACCAAGACGTCCTGGTCACAAATCTGCTTGGCCATAGTGTGGTAGTAAACAAGGTGTATAAGGGCTGTCCATTGAAGATTCAACGGAAAGTGTTCTCAGCAAACTTAATCGAACTGCCTTTTCATGAATTTGATGTGATTTTGGGAATGGACTGGTTATCCCATCATCAGGAAATAGTGGATTGTAAATTGAAGAGAATCTCTCTGAAAACTGCTGAGAACGAAGAAATAATAGTTGTGGGTGAAAGGACAAATTTCTTGTAAAATGTCATCTCAGCTACAGTTGCAAGGAGATGGTTGAGAAAAGGGTGTGAAGCCTATCTGGCACACGTGGTTGACACTAGGCAGGGTAAACTTAACTTATCTGACATACCCACAGTAAGGGATTTCTCTAAGGTATTTCCTAAGGAATTGCTTAGTTTGCCACCAGAAAGGGAAGTTGAATTTGCTATTGAGATTATGCTGGGTATAGCTCCAATTTCAATTGCTCCGTATAAGATGGCACCTGCTGAATTGAAAGAGTTAAAAATCTAGCTGCAAGAATTACTAGACAAGGGGTTCATACACCCCAGTGTGTCACTGTGGGGAGCTCCGGTACTATTTGTAAAGAAGAAAGATGGGACACTGAGGTTATGTGTTGACTATTGATAGTTAAACAAAGTAATAGTAAAGAACAAGTATCCGTTGCCTAGAATTGATGATCTGTTTGATCAGTTGAAGGGAGCCGGTATGTTTTCTAAGATTGATCTTAGATCAGGGTATCATCAGCTAAGGGTTAAGGATGCAGATGTGCCTAAGACTACATTCAAAACCTAGTATGGGCATTATGAATTCCTAGTGATGCCATTTGGGTTAACAAATGCTCTAACAGCATTCATGGACCTTATGAATCGTATCTTCTATCCATACTTAGATCGATTCGTAGTGGACTTCATTGATGACATCCTGGTGTATTCCAAGGATAACGCAGAACATGATGAACATTTGAGAATTATTCTGCAGACTCTGAAAGAGAAGAAACTGTATGCCAAATTGTCCAAGTGTGAGTTCTAGTTGAATGAGATTGCATTCCTTGGACATGTAGTATCAGCTGAAGGGATTAGAGTGGATCCCAAGAAGATTGAAGCAGTGATGGAATGGAAGCCTCCTAGAAATACAACTGAGATCAGAAGTTTCTTGGGGTTAGCTGGATATTATAGAAGATTTATAAAGGGATTTTCTCTGATAGCTGCTCCAATGACCAAATTACTACACAAGAATATGAAATTTGACTGGAATGACAAGTGTCAAACCAGTTTTGAGAGGCTAAAGGCCATGTTGACAGAGGCACCAATGTTAACACAGCCAATGTCAAGAAAAGACTTTGTAGTCTACAGTGATGCCTCACGTAATGGGTTAGGGTGTGCACTCATGCAAGAAGGGAAAGTGGTCGCATATGCTTCCAGGTAGTTAAGGCCACATGAAAAGAAATACCCGACTCATGATTTGGAGTTAGCAGCAATTATCTTTGCATTGAAGATATGGAGGCATTACTTATATAGAGAAAAATGCTATATATACACAGACCATAAGAGTCTGAAGTATCTGCCAACCCAGAAGGAACTTAATTTGAGACAGAGGCGATGGATTGAATTCCTGAAAGATTATAATTGTCTGATTGACTATCACCCTGGGAAGGCAAATGTAGTCGTTGATGCTTTAAGCATAAAATCTATTGTAGTATTAAGATCTCTGAATGCTCAACTATCCTTAACTCATGATGGAGTTATTTTGGCTGAGTTGCAAGTGAAGCTGAATCTGTTACAACAGATACAGGATGGGCAGAAGACAGATGAGAAATTAATGGCTATTTTGGGCAAAATCACTAAGGGGAAGGAAACTAAATATGAAGTGAAAGAAAATGGGTGCCTGTACTATAAAGAAAGAGTATGTGCACCAAATGATAAAGAGTTGAAAATCAGTATTTTGAAAGAAGCACATAACAGTGTGTATGCTATGCACTCAGGAAGCACAAAAATGTAACATGACCTGAAACTTAAATACTGGTGGCCAGGTATGAAGAAGGACATAGCTGACTATGTAACTAAATGCTTGACATGTCAGTAAGTCAAGGCAAAACATCAAGTTCCATAAGATTTGTTACAGCCCATAAACATACTTGAATGGAAATGGGACCAAGTCACTATGGACTTTGTCAGTGGTCTACCTCTCACTCAGAAGAAGCATGATGCAGTATGGGTGATTGTGGATAGGTTGACCAAATTAGCACATTTTTTGCCAGTCAGAACAGACAACTCACTGGAAAAGCTAGCAGAATTGTACATCAGTGAGATAGTTAGACTACATGGAATTCCACTTTCCATTATATCTTATAGAGATCCGAGGTTTACATCTAGATTTGGAAGAAATTACAAGAATCCTTGGGCACACAACTCCATTTTAGTACGGCTTTTCATCCTCAGACGGATGGACAGTTAGAAAGAATAATCCAGGTAAATTTTGAAACTCATTGAGTTATTGTAAACAATAAATTGAATTGATAATAATAACCGAACATATGTGATAGGTCCTCAAGGATAAGCTGAGAAGTTGTGTTATTGAGTTTGAAGGAAGTTGGGACAGATATCTTCCACTGGCAGAATTTGCATACAACAATAGCTATCAAGCTAGCATACAAATGGCACCCTATGAAGCACTGTATGAGAGAAAATGCAGAACACCTGTATGTTGAACTGAATTGGGTGAAGATAAGCTAGTGGGGCCAGACCTGATAAAACAGATAGAGGAAAAGATGAAACTGATAAAGGCTAATTTGAAAGTTGCCTCAGACCGACAGAAATCTTATGCTGACTTTAAAAAAAAAAAAGACATTGAGTATGAAGTTGGCGAGAAGGTATTTCTCAAAGTATCACCGTGCAAGAAAGCGTTGAGATTCGGGAAAAAGGAAAAATTAAGCCTTAGGTTTATTGGGCCATATGAAGTTATTGAACGTGTGGGACCAATAGCCTACATATTAGCCTTACCACCTGAGTTGGACAAGATACATAATGTGTTCCATGTCTAGATGCTCAGAAGATACAGATCAAATCCTTCACATGTCATCTCAGCAGAAGAAATTGCTGTATAACCTGACCTGACATATGAAGAAGAATCGATTAAAATCTTGGCACGAGAGGTAAAAGAGCTCAGAAACAAGACAATTCCACTAGTAAAAATCCTATGGAGACACCACAACATGGAAGAGGCAACATGGAGAGCAAGGAGACAACGAGGCAACAGTTCCCTCAGCTCTTCACATCAGGTAAATTTCGAAGATGAAATTTTTATTTGAAGGGGAAGAGTTGTAACATCCTCCCTGTACATATTCTGTACGTTCTGTTGCTCCAGTGGCCAAATATCAGTCCAAGCAAGTCAGGATGCTTGGAACTACACTTCGGTGATAGTGAACAGATATATAATGATTAAATAAATAAAAAGAAAATACAAGAAAAATCAAAGAAAAATGAAAGAGAGAAAATGAAGCTAAGTTAAACGAGTCGGCACCGCAGCGATGGGTGACCGCATTGAGAAGGCCGTTGTCGACCCCAGGACCGCGGGGAACCCTCGGAATTAAATTTTGAGATATAAGTAAAGGTTTATTGAAATATAATTGACACTAGAATTATCAAAGAAAAAATAATAAATTAGTACAAAGAAAAATGAAAAATCGAGAAACAGACAAAAATCGGTGTTACCGAAAAGTCGGGAATATAACCCGAAGTGGGGCATTTTGGTCATTTGACACCTAAAGTTGCCTTTTGACCTCAATGTCCATTAAAAATAAATGATATTGCACTTAGAAAAATATCATAAAAAATTAAATTGTGATACATTATAAGAATAGTGAAAGAAATGGTGAGTAAACTTAGGACAATTAAAAGTTTAATTATATTAATATATATTATAAGTTAGTGGACCACTAGGGGAGTATTTTAAACACCTAAATGGACATGTGTAATCCCATAACATCTTCTTCTTCTTCATCATGACTCACTTTGGCCGAATTCCATTTCCTCCCAAAACCACCATTAACGTCCCAAGCAAAAGCTTCACATCCACAATGAATAAGCCATAGTTTTCTCAAGCTCCTTCACTAAAGTTGGTCCACACCTCTTGGGCAGATTATAGGGAACATAAAGGAAGAGATTTGGTGAAGTTTTAACAAGCTCCAAAAGTGGTAAGTGCCCAAATCCTCCCCCTTGCTATAGTAAACCTTGTGATTAGGTTGAGGTAAGTATTTTGGTGAAGAGAAATGAAGAAAATAGTGAGATATGTAATTGTCCATTTTTGGTAGCCATGAAGATTTTTTGTATTTGAGTTTTTCTTACCTCTAATGGATGGGAATTAAGGTTGATTAACTCAAATGGAAGATGTAGTAAGTTAATGTCCAAGTAAGTTCATGTTAGTGCTTGAATTAAGGGTTTGAAATGGGACCTTGATGCTTTGGCAAATTGCCATGTTCGGTAGCCTATAATATCATGAATTTGTGTGTGTAAATATGAAGTTTATTAATGAAATATGATAGTGTTAAATTGTGGCCAGCGTGTATAATTGATATTGAGGTATGAGTATATGGAAGTGTATGTGTAATATTGATATTGAGATATGTTGAATTTTAGGGGAAGTGAAAGTTGAACTTGAATGGTGTATTGTGTGCATTGAGCACTTAAGTGTTCTGCCCAAAATTGCTTGCTGGAATTGTGTTTAATATTGTAGAAGTGCTATGCATGAATAATGAAGTAATGAGGAGGAGAAGGAATGTCAATTTGGAAGTGTAAGTGTCTTGTGCAGGTTGTGTATTGTTAGCAGTACTTAAATTAGGTCATAAGTGCCAAACTGTGAACCTAATTGGTATCAGGCCAATGGGGAGCGAAACTAGACACCAAATAGGCCAACTTTCACGTACAAATATTGCCAGAATTCTTCCTAGATTTTTTACCATATGAATAGTGATCATTAGGATGACCATAACTCACTCAAATAGGTCCAATTGACTAGAAATTTTTTACCATGGATAGCTTAGATATAGAGCTACAATTCTTATGAAGACACCAAAGCCCAGAAAAGGCCAAAACCAAGTCAAATAGCTTGCACAAGTTCGGGTACCAAAACTGCCAGAACTAAAATTGACCTAAAATTGACCAAAATTTACACTAAAGGTGCAATCTATCCAGCTTTAGTAAATTGACCATATCTTGGTCTATAAAACTCAGAATTACCTAAAATTTTGCCCCGAGTGCAATAAGACATAGAGCTACAATTTTTCTTCTTTGACCTGAAGCTAAAAACCAAGAGAAATAGGACTTTAAGCTAGACCAATCTAGCACACAAAAATTGGGAATTTGACATTTACATACAATGATGCTTGAAGCAATTTGGTAATGAATGCCAACATGTAAAAATGGTAAATTGCACTATATTGGCAGCACATTGAATGATAATTTGTGACATGTTGATGCTAAAAATAACTTATCCATAGTACTTAAAGAGGTCAACTTATGCATTGACTTATGAATTACATAATAGCTAGTAAACTCTAAAAATTGAAGAACTAAACAATTAATTTATAATGTGCCCTAGTTTGCCTAGTTGACTAGTTTGAAAAGGTTGGCATGCCAATAGGATTCTGACAGCTGTTCTGTAAATGGCTTTTGTGCCATACTGTGTTTTTACGGCATATTATGCCGCATTGTGACTTTAATAGCCTACGGCTATACATATTATGTATTTATACTTGGCTTATTGCCAGATTGACTATATGGCTTTTTAGCCACACTGTTGCACACCGGGAGACGCTTTGTGACCGATGGTGTGACGTGCCAAGGTACAAGGTACCCAGTGCCAGTATATCCGTTTATCCAGTCTGGTCAGTAGATAGGCTACATGGGCAGTAATTCAAGTATTATTAAATTCAAATAGCTAAATCCAGTCTACTGACATGTAGCACTACAAAAAATTAGCAAATATTGAAATGTTAGCAAATAAAAGTAGAATCAACAATTGCAAGTATATCAATGTTATAAATTCATAAATAATTCATTTACTTTATTTTAGTGTATATTTCTTTATATTTGGCATCACTAAGCAAAATTGCTTAGCGCGTTGCTTTTGTAACGTGTAGGTATTGGAGACACAGCTGGGGAGTCCAGCAAACCTACGACCAGGTGAGGCATCAGGTCTGCACAGGAGTCCAGAGTCATCTACACTGCATTGCATACATGGTAGGACTTAGGATATCTTGTATTTTGTACTTCTGTTGTATATTTTGAAATTTGGCCCTATATTTTGTAATATTATGAAAGCTCTAAAATTTGTAATATTTTGTACATATTAAATAATATGGAGATTTTTTGGATATATTTAAATTATTATGGACTGTATAATGGAACTGTTTAATGACTGTAAAAGTTTATTGACTTTACTGAGAAATCGAGACTGTGAAATAGTTGAGATTTTGATATTATCATATTAAACTGTTTTTAACAGGTTTAAAAGGACAGTTTGTCCAAAATACAGACGGCATCTTGCCAAATTTTTATTACTATTTTTGAAACACTGATTTATTAAAGTATGAAAATAGTATCAGTATGATATGAATATTACATAAAAGACTTTTTAAAATCAAATTGAGTTTAGGAAATGAGTTGATTACAGACTAGGTGCTCCGGCACGCCGTGTAGCACGCCTTGCTTGGCTATACTGTAGACGGCCATGGGGTGTTATAAAAATGGCTAAAAGCCATAAAATCACAAAATGGCATAATGCCATCTGCAGTACTGTAACACCCCTATTTGTATAGCCTGGTATATTTCACTATTCCGGTGACCGGTGTCAGTTCGGATAATTAAGGAGATTAGAATCACATATAAGGCAACTAGATAAGCCATAAACACAAATGATTAGTAATTGTCAATTAGTTAAGTATAAATAAGAAAAACAGAACATAAGAAGTTAAATGAGCTGAGAGTCACAGCGATGGGTGACCTTCTCGGGAATGACTGCGAAGTCGATTTAAACTCAAATTTCGAACCGTAAAATGTGATGCCGCGGTCCTTAGGACCATTATGAACACAGTGGAAAAGAGAAAATCACAAAAAAGAATTGTTAAGTCTGTCAAATAATTAGGTCAGGGAGTTGGAAGAAATATTGAATTAATTGCAAACTGGGTTGAACCAGCGAGGGGCAATTTGGTCAATTGACCCCGAGAGCTGACTCCTGACCACAGTGTCAAATAAAATCAGAGAAAAAAAATTACAGAATCGAGAATGAAATTAAAGAACTAGTAGAAAAATTAAAAAAAAAGAAAGAAAATGAAAAAGTGAAAAGAGGTGACATCATGCATGACATCATGCATTATGCCATAAATTCTATAATTAATAAATTAACTAAAGTGATTTTTTTTGGTCTTCCATAAGACAAAATACTTAAAAGAAAAGGAAAGAAAAAAAATTTTATTTGGCCTTCTTCCTTATCCCTTGCCGCCCTCACTCTCTCCCTCACATCTCCATTGTTAAGCCTCCATTAAAGCTTGCACTCAAGCTTGAAATTCTTCATTAAACCTTAATAGCTTCCATAAAAACCTCATTAGAGCTTGTTTTAGTCACTTGAGAAGAGGATTGATCACCAAAGAGAGAAGAAAAGAAGAAGGAAATTAGAGAATTCAAGTCCTAGTGGAGGTAAGCACCCTAATTTGAAAATTTGAGATTTATTAGTTGTGTTTATAGCCTAATTAACTAAGAAATAAACTTAAAATGAAAAGAAAAATTTATTGAGGGACCATGACTGAAATTCGGCCAGCATGTGTATGGGAGTTTTATTGCATGGTTTGATTGGTTTGAATGGGTATATGAACCTTAATTAGTTGAATGATTATAATTAAAAGCATTGAATTAGCTAAATACAAGGAAATTATGAACTAGGTTGGACACTTAGAGTTTAGAGACCAAAAAAATGAAAAATTGGTAAATGATGTCTTGGTCCTAGTTTAAGGAAACAAATGGTCAATTGTGACCTAATGAGGTGTGTTAGGAGTGTTTGAATCAAAAGCCAATTTAGATTGAGTACCAAGTTACCATTAAGGACCAAAAATGAAATTTTACAAGTCCAATTAGTATGAGACCAATTGAGAATGAAAATAGACACTCAATGACACAATTTTCATTTAGGAAGCATGCCCAAAAAGTGACAAAAACCTAGTGAACAAATTGACCAAACTTGGAAAATCACAGTCTGCCCTGTACAAACTGATCAAATGATCATTTGGCCATAACTTGAGCTAGGCAGATCTAAATGACCTGAAATTTTATCAGTGGACATTCGAGGTATAGACCTAAAACTTTCATGAAGAACACAAACCAAAATTATTCCATTAACTAAGTCATTTGGCCACACAAATTTGGTGACCTAAAACTGCCAGAACCAAAATTGCCCAGAAAATCTGGGCTAGGTCCAATCCGGCAGCCATGGTTCAAATTGCTATAACTTGAGCTGCAAAACTCCAGTTGGAGTGATTCAAAAACGAGAATAAAGTTAAGACAATAAGTTCTATGAAGAAAGTTGTGCCAAATTCTAACAGTAAAGTGACCAATGGAGCAGTGCAACTTAGGACACAAAAACTGAAAATTTGCAAATTTGCCTAAAAGACTTAGAATTTGAGAAAACAACCAAAATGTGGTTTGTGGGTGAAGTTGGAATTCCCACACCTATTTAATTAGAAAGTCAACAAATTGACTTGAATAGTGTAGTGAATAGTAACCCGAAACACAAAAATTAAAGAACAATAATTTTAGCACATTAGAGCTAGGTAAAAGTGAAGTTAAATTGATTTTTGGATTTATGCTAAGTTATGGTACTGAAACTCTGTGAAATTGTGTGTTTCAGTGGAAAAGAATACCGAGAAAGAACCTGAGGAATCAAGTCAAGGCCAAGAGGCGATTCGCTTAAGGTTTGTGCACAACTAACCCTTTTGTTATTTATCAATTCCAAATTGATTTGAAATAAATTTATGGTATGATTTATGATTTTTGTTGTGTTGAGAATTTTAACTTATGGAATGAAATTATACAATTTGAATATAAATTTTCTTATGCATTTAAGGATTTATTGCATTGTTTTGAGGATTGTAAATTTTAAGTTTGATGTTTTGCCAACCTTGAGCATGAATTTATGATGATTAAATATGTTGATGATTTGTAAATACTTTGTAAATAGAAATTGTTTTGAATATGATTTGAAACCACAGTTGACATGGCAAAATTTGTTATGAATTCTCATTAGCTTGTCTAGTGAGATATCTCCTCCATTAGATGGGGCGAGTATCTTCCTCTTTGGCTTGCCAGTTGGGGAAGAATTTGAATGAGTACTCATATATACTAGCTAGTCTTTGTTTCTCCTTTTTAGCCTCGGTTATTGGGAGAATGTGAAATGTCATGGTGTACAACACGACATCCATTTGAATTTTGGGTCATGAGATCAACTGTGTGAATTGTTGGCAACGCCCTTTAAATTATGCATAATTTGATAAATTGTGGTTGAAATAAATGATTTGTCAGTGATTCAAAATATTTTTGTATTGTTTCAGAATTTAAAAGAAATGTAAATAAGTAGTTTTTAATTGATCAAAATGTTATTCAAATGAATAAATTGTATGAATGAAAATAATGATTTTTGTATGTCATAGATTTGAAGAAGTTGTTGAGAAAACTATTGGGAGTGTCTTTATTTTCAGGTTTTAAAGAACTATTTTCTCAAAATATAGACGGCACTCTGCCGAAATTTTTGTAAAAATTGCGTAGATTTTATTTATCTAAAAATTAGATTTATGTTGGACTTTAAATAAAGGTTTTTAATATCTGAAAAAAAAATTTTACCCACCAAATTTAAAATGAACGAAAATTGTTTCAAAATCCCTTGTAGTATATTTAATGGGTTACCGTTAGGCGAAGTACGGTAATTCATTTGGTGTACTACGGGAGCATGTTACATCTTACGAGGAGTAGGGTGTGACATGTTTTAGTGGTATAAGAGCAAAGGTTTTAAAGTAAATTTTGAACTGAGAATTTGAAATTTTTTTCAATAAGTACAACTGCTCAAATGTTTCATACATATAGCACTTTTACATCATAAATATGAACTAACGGGGAGAAATCTCCTTGTGTTGGTTGTACAGAAAAACAAAATCCTGTGAATAGATATGGACAAGGGGGATAAAATGGCAGCGCAGTCTGATATAGCTAATGTATAAGGAGAGGCCCCAGTTTTGCAGAGCGTTGGAGGTCCAACTGCACCAGTGCCTCCTATACAAATTACTACACAAATGACCCAGCAAATGGCTATGTTCATTTAGCAAATGGTTGATAATCTGTCGGCCCAGGCCCAAGTACAAACCCAACCCCCTCAAAAGTAGCATGAAAAAGAGAAAAGTGGGAAACCCATTGGTCAAAATTAGAGTAGTAATTTGGGAAAGAGAAAAGATTTTGAGGGACCCCGAGCTCCTAAGTATGACAGAGGTGTATCTTCAAGGTGGAAGTAATCAAGAACCATTCGTCAAAGAACCAGAAGTTCCTACTCTATCCATATCTGTGACGTTTGTGGAAAATTACACGGGGGTATATGCCATAGGATCGTTGGAGCCTGCTTCAATTGTGGTGGAATTGGACATTTCACCCGAGACTGTACTAGCGCTCATCGATTTATGTCACATACTACACCAAAGGAATCAGTCCAAGGTTCTGATTTTAGAGGCTCATTAATAGTTAGTAGAGGCAGAGGTAGATGTAGAGACAATACTTCGGGTAATCCTCGCACAATGGACCAACTCGAGCAGGGGCATACATTTGAAAAAAGGAACGCCATGCATTGAGGGGAAGAAGCAGAGACTTCAGATGTAGTTGCCGGTATGTTTTTAACTTGTGAAAGGAATAATTATGTACTATTTGATTCCGACTCTACTTATTTATATGCTAATATAAAATTATATGTTCTATTTCTATTCCCTTGCATGGAGATAAATTTTAGTGTGTTATTAATTAGTCTTTTAGGATAAGAATTGCGATAATAAGCATGATTGGAATTAATTTTGAAAAAGTTTCTAGTGAGAGACATCTCTTAGACTACGATAAATTATAAAGTTAATTAGTAAGCCCAATTAGGTAAGGCAAGAGGACCAAAAAGTAAGTTATAGCAATATATCTGCCCTAGATGGAAATAAAGGTATTACTGTTGATAGATGTCAGTACGTACCATAATCTAATTAAGTTTAAGATATTAGTGGATTTGAAAGAAATAAAACATAGGGAAGTTTGATCTATTGGGATGTATCGTAGTAACTATGCAATATTCTTGATATTTGTGCTGTAAGCTGCAGATTACAGTACTGACTTGAGATTTATTGTGCAGAGCTACGTACTACCCAATAGTTCATAAGGATAAGAATAGTTACAAATGGCTTTCACTCTGGTACAAATATAACAGAATAGAGTTTTATTACTAGAACTGAGTTTGAAAATCCTAATTCGGGATTTAAAACTCTATAATTAGAATATCAAAAGATCATGGTTGCAAGGTAGTGAGAGTTAAAGACTCCGTTACCCTAGCATGAATTACAATACATCAAGAATTGTTATGGGACTAGAGATTTTAGCATGGTAAAAATTTAAAATAACACCTATAGGGCTAAGTCATCCAGTCTCCGATATGGGGGTTTATAGTTGTTCTGGTATTGCAATGGATCTTTTGCTCAAAGTTTAGTAACGAACAGTATTCTATTTGTGTAGCAGCAAGACACAAAATATAATTTTGTTTCCCTGGAAGAGACAGGATGCTATGGATGATAATTATAACTTATAAAACAATTAAGAAATGATGTTCTACTGATAATAGTAATTCGATAGGAACTAGTTGCTCAGGTATTCTTTAGGAAGAGCACAATTTTATTGCGCGGATCATAAGGATTAGATTAGAATTAAAGCGAAACTTTTGAATAGCATAGGAAACAAGAGAGTCCGGTAGACTCCCTTCTTACAATTATAAAATTGTTTATGGTTAAAAAAAAAGGGTAATGATCACAAACCAGCGAAAAATAAGCTATAGAATATTGATAGATAAAAGAGTTATGGAAGTAAAAATTAGAATAGTTAGTGCGAATGTAATAAAGAAACGTTATGAATATTAGTTAAAGTGTTGACTAGAATGGTCAGAAGACCAAATCAAAGTAATATTGAAGTATAGTGGATTTATTAGGGATGATAAGAGGTGTTAAATCATGACTCGACAGTCAAGTTAAGGGAGAAGATAAGATTGAGGAATAAAATAATTAAAGTTAAGTTATGGAATGAAAGAAGGAAACAAATAAAACAGTAAGAAATGAGAAAAATACTAAATGAGGAATTGTCACTAGGGTAAACAACCTACTTAAGATGCGTAACGATATCCCGAACTATTTTATCAAGAAGGAAATAAGTTAAACAAAAGCAAACAAGATATGGCACATAGGCCTTGGTCATAAATGGAGATGGTAAGATAATGGTAATGGACCTATGGCTAAGAAAGAGATAAGCAGTTCATATATGACCAACAAGGTCATTTAAAAAAGAAAAAAAGACTACAAAAGGAAAATAATTGCTAAAACAACAAGAAAAGACTAAAATATTCTAAACTAAACTGAAGGTAGCATCAAATGATCAAGAGATTTGATAAGAAAAGAGTAAAACTAAGTTTTCACCCATAGGATCATACAAGGTTGTAGAAAGAGTAGATCCACTCGCACACAGATTTGCTTACCTCTAAACTTGAAATGAATTTGAATCTAACTTATGACAGAAGCTCATAAGAAACTTGGCACATGAGGTGAGCAATCGAAGAGTAAATAGTATAGGTTAAAGTGCTAAGGAACCATCATTCAGGCTAGGAAGCTACTTAGGAGCATGAATAGGACATGAGGAGACAGCACCCACAACTATTCAGAGACTGATACTAGGTAAAATTTCGAGGACAAAATTATTTTAAGGGGGGGAGAATTGTAACACCCCTATTTGTATAGCCTGGTATATTTCACTATTCCGGTGACCGGTGTCGGTCCGGATAATTAAGGAGATTAGAACCACATCTAAGACAACTAGATAAGCCATAAACACAAATAATTAGTAATTGTCAATTGGTTAAGTATAAATAAGAAAAACAGAACATAAGAAGTTAAATGAGTCGAGAGTCATAGCGATGGGTGACCTTCTCGGGAATGACTGCGAAGTCGATTTAGACTCAAATTTCGAACTGTAAAATGTGATGCCGCGATCCTTAGGGCCATTACGAACACAGTGGAAAAGAGAAAATCACGAAATAGAATTGTTAAGTCAGTCAAATAATTAGGTCAGGGAGCCGGAAGAAATATTGAATTAATTGCAAACCTGGTTAAACCGGCAAGGGGCAATTTGGTCAATTGACCCTGAGAGTTGACTCCTGACCCAACTGTCAAATTAAGTCAGAGAAAAGAAAATTTTGGAACCGAGAATTAAATTAAAGAACTAGTAGAAAAATAAAAAAAAAATGAAAAAGTGAAACGAGGTGACATCATGCATGACATCATGCATGATGCCATAAATCCTATAATTAATAAATTAACTAAAGTGATTTTTTTTGGTCTTCCATAAGAAAAAATACTTAAAAGAAAAGGAAAGAAAAAAAAATTTATTTGGCCTTCTTCCTTTTCCCTTGCCGCCCCCACTCTCTCCCTCACATCTCCAGTGCTAAGACTCTATTAAAGCTTGCACTCAAGCTTGAAATTCTTCATTAAACCTTAATAGCTTCCATAAAAACCTCATTAGAGCTTGTTTTTGTCACTTGAGAAGAGGATTGATCACCAAATAAGGAAGAAAAGAAGAAGGAAATTAGAGAATTCAAGTCCTAGTGGAAGTAAGCACCCTAATTTGAAAATTTGAGATTTATTAGTTGTGTTTATAGCCTAATTAAATAAGAAATAAACTTAAAATGAAAAGAAAAATTTGTTGAGGGACCATGACTGAAATTCGGCCAGCATGTGTATGGGAGTTTTACTGCATGGTTTGATTGGTTTGAATGGGTATATGAACCTTAATTAGTTGAATGATTATAATTAAAAGCATTGAATTAGCTAAATACAAGGAAATTATGAACTAGGTTGGACACTTAGGGTTTAAGGACCAAAAAAGTGAAAAATTGGTAAATGATGTCTTAGACCTAGTTTAAGGAAAGAAATGGTCAATTTTGACCTGATGAGGTGTGTTAGGAGTGTTTGAATCAAAAGCCAATTCGGATTGAGTGTGGTCATGCTGCGAGTTAACTTTAAGAGACCAAAAATGAAATTTTACAAGTCCAATTGGTATGAGACCAATTGGGAATGAAAATAGATACTAAATGACACAATTTTCATTTAGGAAGCATGCTCAAAAAGTGACCAAAACCTAGTGAACAAATTGACCAAACTTGGAAAATCACAGTCTGCCCTGTACATATTGACCAAATGAACACTGTTTGTTCATTTGGCCATAACTTTAGCTAGGTAGGTCTAAATGACCTGAACGTTTACTAGTGGATAGTTGAGATATAGACCTAAAACTTTTATGAAGAACACAAACCCAAATTATGCCACTAACCAAGTCATTTGGCCACCTAAATTTGGTGACCTAAAACTGCCAGAACCAAAATTGCCCAGAAAATCTGGGTTAGGTCTAATCCGGCAGCCATGGTTCAAATGGCTATAACTTGAGCTACAAAACTCCAATTGGAGTGATTCAAAAAGGAGAATAAAGTTAAGACAATAGGGAACATTTTCTATGAAGAAAGTTGTGCCAAATTATAACAATGAAGTGACTAATGGAATAGTGTAACTTATGACACCAAAATTGAAAATTTGCAAATTTGCCTAAAAGACTTAGAATTTGAGAAAACAACCAAAACCAACAAATTTAGTGACCAAAATGGGGTATGTGGGTGAAGTTAGAATTCCCACACCTATTAAGCATTAGAAAGTCAACAAATTGACTTGAATAATGTAGTGAATAGTAACCCGAAACATAAACATTAAAGAACGTCAAGTTTAGCATATTAGAGTTAGGTAAAAGTGAAGTTAAATTTATTTTTGGATTTATGTTAAGTTATGGTACTGAAACACTGCGAAATTGTGTATTTCAGTGGAAAAGAATACCGGGAAAGAACCCGAGGAAACGAGTCAAGGCCAAGAGGCGACTCGCTTAAGGTTTGTGCACAACTAACCATTTTGTTATTTTTCAATTCCAAATTGATTTGAAATAAATTTATGGTATATTTTATGATTTTTGTTATGTTGAGAATTTTAACTTATAGAATGAAATTGTACAATTTGAATGTAAATTTTCTTATGAATTTAAGGATTTATTGCATTGTTTTGAGGATTGTAAATTTTAAGTTTGATGTGTTGCCAACCTTGAGCATGAATTTATGATGATTAAATATGTTGATGATTTGTAAACACTTTGTAAATAGAAATTGTTTTGAATATGATTTGAAACCACAGTTGACATGGCAAAATTTGTTATGAATTCTCATTAGCTTGTCGAGTGAGATATCTCCTCCACTAGGTGGGGTGAGTATCTTCCTCTCTTGCTTGCTAGTTGGGGAAGAATTTGAATGAGTACTCATATATACTAGTTAGTCTTTGTTTCTCCCTTTTAGCCTTGGTTATTGGGCGAATGTGAAATGTCGTGGTGTACAACATAGCATCCATTTGAATTTTGGGTCATGGGATCAACTATGTGAATTGTTGGCAACGCCCTTTAAATTATGCATAATTTGATAAATTGTGGTTGAAATAAATGATTTGTCAGCGATTCAAAATATTTATGTATTGTTTCGAATTTAAAAGAAATGTAAATAAATAGTTATTAATTGATCAAAATGTTATTCAAATGAATAAATTGCATGAATGAAAATAATGATTTTTGTATGTCATGGATTTTGAAGAAGTTGTTGAGAAAAGTATTGGGAGTGTCTTTATTTTCAGGTTTTGAAGAACTGTTTTCTCAAACTATAGATGGCACTCTGTCGAAATTTTTGTAAAAATTGCGAAGATTTTATTTATCTAAAAATTAGATTTATGTTGGACTTTAAATAAAGGTTTTTAATATCTGAAGAAAAAAAAATTTACCCACCAATTTAAAAAATGAACGAAAATTGTTTCAAAATATGTAGTATATTTAATGGGTTACCGGTAGGCGAAGTACGCTAATTCATTAGGTGTACTACGGGAGCATGTTACATCTTATGAGGAGTAGGGTGTCACATGTTTTAGTGGTATCAGAGCAATGGTTTTTAAGTAAATTTTGAACTGTGAATTTGAAATATTTTTCGATAAGTACAATTGCTCAAATGTTTCATACATATAGTACATTTACCTCATAAATATGAACTAACAGGGAGAAATCTCCTTGTGTTGGTTGTACAGAAAAAAAAAATCCTGTGAATAGATATGGACAAGGGGGATAAAACGGTAGAGCGATGACATACGGCTAACGACAAGGAGAGGCCCTGGGCCATGAGCGTTGGAGGTCCAACTGCACTAGTCCCTCCTATACAAATTACTGCGCAAATGGCCCAGCAGATGGCCATATTCTTTTAGCAAATGGCTGATAATCTATCAGCCCAGGCCCAAGTACAAGTCCAACCCCCTCAAGAGCAGCATGAAAAAGAGAAAAGCGGGAAACCCATCGGTCAAAGTTTGATTAGTAATTTGGGAAAGAGATAAGATTTTGAGGGACCCCGAGCTCCTAAGTATGACAGAAGCAGATCTTCAGGGCAGAAGCAATCAAGAAGCACTCATCAAAGATCCAGAAGTTCCTACTCTATCCGTATCTGTGACGTTTGCGGAAAATTACACGGGGGTATATGCCATAGGGTCACTGAAGCCTGCTTCAATTGTGGTGGAATTGGACATTTTGCCCGAGACTGTACTAGCGCATTTTGATTTCTGTCACATACTACACCGAAGGAATCAGTCCAAGGTTTTGATTTTAGAGGCTCATTAATAGTTAGTAGGGGCAGAGGTAGAAGTAGAGACAATACTTCGGGTAATCCTCGCACAATGGACCAACTCGAGTAGGGGCATATATTAGAAAGAGGGAATGCCATGCATCGAGGGGAAAAAGCAAAGACTTCAGATGTAGTCGCCGGTATGTTCTTAACTTGTGAAAGGAATAATTATATACTATTTGATTCCGGCTCTACTTATTTATATGCTAATGTAAAATTATATGTTCTATTGTTATTCCCTTGCATTGAGATAAATTTTAGTGTGTTAGTAATTAGTCTTTTAGGATAAGAATTGCGATAATAAGCGTGATTGGAATTAATCTTGAAAAAGTTTCTAGTGAGAGACATCTCCTAAACTACGATAAATTATAAAGTTAATTATTAAGCCTAATTAGGTAAGGCAAGAGGATCAAAAAGTAAGTTATAGCAATATATCTGCCCTAGATGGAAATAAAGGTATTACTGTTGATAGATGTCAGTAAGTACCATAATCAAATTAAGTTTAAGATATTAGTGGATTTGAAAGAAATAAAACATAAGGAAGTTTGATCTATTGGGTTGTATCGTAGTAACTATGCAATATTCTTAATGTTTGTGCTGTAAGCTGCAGATTACAGTACTAACTTGAGATTTGTTGTGTAGAGCTACATACTACCCAATAGGACATAAGGATAAGAATAGTTACAAATGGCTTTTACTCTGGTACAAATATACCAGAATAGAGTTTTATTACTAGAACTGAGTTTGAAAATCCTAATTCGGGATTTAAAACTCTATAATTAGAATATCAAAAGATCATGGTTGCAAGGTAGTGAGAGTTAAAGATTCCGTTACCCTAGCATGAATTACAATACATCAATAATTGTTATGGGACTAGAGATTTTAGCATGGTAAAAATTTAAAAATAATACCTATAGGGCTAAGTCATCCAGTCTCCGATATGGGGTTTATAGTTGTTATGGTATTGCAATGGATCTTTTGCTCAAAGTTTAGTAAGGAACAGTTTTCTATTTGTGTAGCAGTAAGACACAAAATATAATTTTGTTCCCCAAGAAGAGACAGGATGCTATGGATGACAATTATAACTTATAAGACAATTATAACTTATAAAACAATTAAGAAATGATATTCTACTGATAACAGTAATTCGATAGGAACTAGTTGCTCAGGTATTCTTTAGGAAGAGCACAATTTTATTGTGCAGATCATAAGGATTAGATTAGAATTAAAGCGAAAGTTTTGAATAGCATAGGAAACAGGAAAGTCCGGTAGACACCCTTCTTAAGATTACAAAATTGTTTATGGTATAAAAAAAAAGAGGGTAATGATCGCAAACCAGCGGAAAATAAGCTATAGAATATTGATAGATAAAAGAGTTGTGGAAGTAAAAGTTAGAATAGTTGGTGAGAATGTAATAAAGAAACGTTGTGAATATTAGTTAAAGTGTTGACTAGAATGTTCAGAGGACCAAATCAAAGTAATATTGAAGTATAGTGGATTTATTAGGGATGATAAGAGGTGCTAAATCATGACTCGACAGTCAAGTTAAGGAAGGAGATAAGATTGAGGAATAAAATAATTAAAGTTAAGTTGTGGAATGAAAGAAGGAAACAAATAAAACAGTAAGAAATGAGAAAAACACTAAATGAGGAATTGTCACCAAGGCAAACAACCTACTTAAGACGCGTAATGATATCCCAAACTATTTTATCAAGAACAAAATAAGTTAAACAAAAGCAAACAAGATATGGCACATAGGCCTTGGTCATAAATGGAGATGGTAAGATAATGGTTATGGACCTATGGCCAAAAAAGAGATAAGCAGTTCATATATGACCAACAAGGTCATTTAAAAAAAAAAAGAGACTACAAAGGAAAATAATTGCTAAAACAACAATAAGAAAAGACTAAAATATTCTAAACTAAACTGAAGGTTGCATCAAATGATCAAGAGATTTGATAAGAAAAGAGTAAAACTAAGTTTTCGCCCAAAGGACCATACGAGGTCCTAGAAAGAGTGGATCCACTAGCACACAGATTTGCTTACCTCTAAACTTGAAATGAATTTAAATCTAACTTATGACAGAAGCTCATAAGAATCTTGGCACACGAGGTAAGCAATCGATGAGTAAATAGTATAGGTTAAAGTGCTAAGGAACTATCATTCAGGCTAGGAAGCTACTTAGGAGCGTGAATAGGACATGAGGAGACAACACCCACAACTGTTCAGAGACTGATACCTGGTAAAATTTCAAGGATGAAATTATTTTAAGGGGGGGAGAATTGTAACACCCCTATTTGTATAGCCTGGTATATTTCATTATTACGGTGACCGGTGTCGGTCCGGATAATTAAGGAGATTAGAACCACATCTAAGACAACTAGATAAGCCATAAACACAAATAATTAGTAATTATCAATTAGTTAAGTATAAATAAGAAAAACAGAACATAAGAAGTTAAATGAACCGAGAGTCACAGCGATGGGTGATCTTCTCGAGAATGACTACGAAGTCGATTTAAACTCAAATTTCGAACCGTAAAATATGATGTCGCTCTCTTTAGGACCATAATGAACAAAGTGGAAAGGAGAAAATCATGAAAAAGAATTGTTAAGTCAGTCAAATAATTAGGTTAGGAAGCTGGAAGAAATATTGAATTAATTACAAACCGGGTTGAACCGGCGAGTGGCAATTTGGTCAATTGACCCCGAGAGCTGACTCCTGACCCAACTGTCAAATAATGTCAGAGAAAAGAAAATTTCGGAATCGAGAATTAAATTAAAGAACTAGTAGAAAAATTTAAAAAAAAAAGAAAGAAAATGAAAAAGTGAAAAGGGGTGACATCATGCATGACATCAGGCATGATGCCATAAATCCTATAATTAATAAATTAAGTAAAGTGATTTTTTTTGGTCTTCCATCAGACAAAATACTTAAAAGAAAAGGAAAGAAAAAAAAAATTATTTGGCCTTCTTCCTTATCCCTTGCCGCCCTCACTCTTTCCCTCACATCTCTATTGTTAAGCCTCCATTAAAGCTTGTACTCAAGCTTGAAATTCTTCACTAAACCTTAATAGCTTCCATAAAAACCTCATTAGAGCTTGTTTTAGTCACTTGAGAAGAGGATTGATCACCAAATAAGGAAGAAAAGAAGAAGGAAATTAGAGAATTCAAGTCCTAGTGGAGGTAAGCACCCTAATTTGAAAATTTGAGATTTATTAGTTGTGTTTATAGCCTAATTAACTAAGAAATAAACTTAAAATGAAAAGAAAAATTTGTTGAGGGACCATGACTGAAATTCAGCCAGCATGTGTGTGGGAGTTTTATTGCATGGTTTGATTGGTTTGAATGGGTATATGAACCTTAATTAGTTGAATGATTATAATTAAAAGCATTGAATTAGCTAAATACAAAGAAATTATGAACTAGGTAGGACACTTAGGGTTCAGAGACCAAAAAAGTGAAAAATTGGTAAATGATATCTTGGACCTAGTTTAAGGAAAGAAATGGTCAATTGTGACCTAATGAGGTGTGTTAGGAGTGTTTGAATCAATAGCCAATTCGGATTGAGTGTGGTCATGCTGCAAGTTAACTTTGAGGGACCAAAAATGAAATTTTACAAGTCCAATTGGTATGAGACCAATTGAGAATCAAAATAGACACTAAATGACACAATTTTCATTTAGGAAGAATGCCTAAAAAGTGACCAAAACCTAGTGAACAAATTGACCAAACTTGGAAAATCACAGTCTGCCCTGTACAAACTGACCAAATGAACATTTGTTCATTTGGCCATAACTTTAGCTAGGCAAGTCTAAATGACCTGAAATTTTACCAGTGGACAGTTGAGATATAGACCTAAAACTTTCATGAGGAAGACAAATCCAAATTATGCCATTAACCAAGTCACTTGGCCACCCAAATTTGGTGACCTAAAACTACCAGAACAAAAATTGCCCAGAGAATCTAAGTTAGTTCCAATCTGGCAGCCATGGTTCAAATGGCTATAACTTGAGCTAAAAAACTCCAATTGGAGTGATTCAAAAAGGAGAATAAAGTTAAAACAATAGGGAACATTTTCTATGAAGAAAGTTGTGCCAAATTCTAATAGTAAAGTGACCAATGGAATAGTGCAACTTAGGACACCAAAATTGAAAATTTGCAAATTTGCCTAAAAGACTTAGAATTTGAGAAAACAACCAAAACCAACAAATTTAGTGATCAAAATATGGTATGTGGGTGAACTTGGAATTCCCACACCTATTAAGCATTAGAAAGTCAATAAATTGACTTGAATGGTATACTGAATAGTAACACGAAACACAAAAATTAAAGAACGCCAAGTTTAGCACATTAGAGCTTGGTAAAAGTGAAGTTAAATTTTTTTTTAGATTTATGCTAAGTTACAGTACTAAAACACTGTGAAATTATGTGTTTTAGTGGAAAAGAATATCGGGAAAGAACCCAAGGAATTAAGTCAAGGCCAAGAGGCGACTCGCTTAAGGTTTGTGCACAACTAACCCTTTTGTTATTTTTCAATTCCAAATTGATTTGAAATAAATTTATGGTATGATTTATGATTTTTGTTGTGTTGAGAATTTTAACTTATGGAATGAAATTGTACAATTTGAATGTAAATTTTCTTATGAATTTAAGGATTTATTGCATTGTTTTGAGGATTGTAAATTTTAAGTTTGATGTGTTGCCAACCTTGAGCATGAATTTATGATGATTAAATATGTTGATGATTTGTAAACACTTTGTAAATAGAAATTGTTTTGAATATGATTTGAAACCACAGTTGACATGGCAAAATTTGTTATGAATTCTCATTAGCTTGTCTAGTGAGATATCTCCTCCATTAGATGGGGCGAGTATCTTTCTCTCTAGCTTGCCAGTTGGGGCAGAATTTGAATGAGTACTCATATATACTAGCTAGTCTTTGTCTCTCCCTTTTAGATTCGGTTATTGGGAGAATGCGAAATGTCGTAGTGTACAACATGGCATCCATTTGAATTTTGGGTCATGAGATCAACTATGTGAATTGTTGGTAACGTCTTTTAAATTATGCATAATTTGATAAATTGTGGTTGAAATAAATGATTTATCAGTGATTCAAAATATTTTTGTATTGTTTCGAAATTTAAACGAAATGTAAATAAATAGTTATTAATTAATCAAAATGTTATTCAAATGAATAAATTGCATAAATGAAAATAATGATTTTTGTATGTCATGGATTTTGAAGAAGTTATTGAGAAAAGTATTGGTAGTGTCTTTATTTTCAGGTTTTGAAGAACTGTTTTCTCAAAATATAGACGGCACTCTGCCGAAATTTTTATAAAAATTACACAGATTTTATTTATCTAAAAATTAGATTTATGTTGAACTTTAAATAAAGGTTTTTAATATCTGAAAAAAAAAAATTTACCCACCAATTTAAAAATGAACAAAAATTGTTTCAAAATCCCTTGTAGTATATTTAATGGGTTACCGATAGGCGAAGTACGATAATTCATTAGGTGTATTACAGAGCATGTTACATCTTACGAGAAGTAGGGTGTGACAAGTACTGCTAACTGAACCCTATTGGCATGCCAACCTATACTAACCAATCTTACTAGGTGCACTAGGGCATGTTACACTTTTAAGTTTTAGAATTCTTGAATTTGAAGCTTAAGTGTTACTGTTCATTTAATTAGTCAACTAAAATGTTGACTTTTGCATAGACAATAGGTACATTAGTTCTAATATTCCCAACATACCACATTTTGCATTCTAAAGTTGTTAGTATTGGTTGCCAATACCATTTTAAAACTTAGTGTTAGTTATTCACAATTTTTAGATTTCAAGCACTAAGTTTACTGTTCCATTGGTCATTTGTACAATAGGAATTTGGCAAATTTGTCTTCATGAAAGTTGTTCCTTATTGTGTCTAGTTACATTTCCTTTTTTGAATCATTCTATTTGGAGTTTTGTAGCTCAAGTTATGGCCCAAATACCATAACTGGCTAGATTGCAAATTTTTCAGATTTTCTAGACAGAACTAAATCTACAGTGTTTTGTATGCTGACTGCAAGTCAGTTTTTGAACATGTTATGATCAAAATTTGGGCTTGGTTTCTTCATGAAAGTTGTAGGTCTATGTCTCAATCTGCTGGTAAAATTTCAGGTCAATTGGAACATTCTACACTGAGTTATGACCAAATGAATAAACACTGTTCATTTGATCATTTTGCCCAGATATAATGCAAGTCACTCAGATTAGGGCAATTTTTAAGTTAACTTGGTTTGGTTTTCTGAGCAGAGTTTCTTCACCAAAATTGTGCCATTATGTGTCTAGTTTCATGTACAACTGGCCTTGCACCAATGGAACCTATAAAACTCCATTTATGGCTGCCCAAACCTGCTAGACTCCCACCCAGTCCTGCAGGCTACCAAAGGCAGCATGCCTATGCTCAACTCCAATGTCCTTACTCACTTCAATTCCTCCTCACACACATTCAAATGGTCAATAATTGACTATTACAAGGTTAACATACCATTACATGAGCAAACCCTAATGTTGTTCAAGTGTCCACATTTTTTTTCAAGTTCTTTCATGCATTCCACTTGCATTTCACTTACACAAACATATTCAATCACTCATCTCATACGAAGGGCAGCTCATAACCACTTTGCTATCAAGAAAAATCATCAAACCCTAACCAACCCTAAGCTGCCGAAATTATAGGGGTGAACACACACATTTTTATTTTATTTTCTTATATTTTCTACTTATTTCATGCCATTAAACTTGAATTAAATCAAAAGTAGTAAGAGTTTGGACACTAACTGTCACACCTTACCCCTCTGCAAGGCATAACATGATCCCGTAGAATACCTAATGAACCACCGAACTTCACTTATCGATAACTCATTAAGTACCCTACCAGGGATTTTAAAACAATTTTCTTACTTTTTGAAGTGGTAAGCATTTTCTAATGGGTATTAAAACATTTAATTAAAGTTTGTAAACTAGTTAAAATTTTTGTTCCTTTTATTTTTTCATAAATTTTAGAAAAATTTTGGCAGAGTGTCGTCTGTATTTTGATAAAACAGTTCTTTAAATACCTATGAAAACCACTTCCAATGATTTATCTCATCAACTTCATCAAATCAACCTGCATCACAACCAAAATTTCAACATCATTTCTCAAATTCCAAAAATTCAAATCAGCAATTCCCAATTCAAATAACATCCAAAATAATACTAAGTAATTTCATTCAAATTAAAAGAAAATACTTTCACTCATACTTCATTAAAATTAAAACAAATTACATTCATCCAAAATTTACATTAGAAAAATCCAAACTAATATTATTAAAAACTTTATACAACTGCTCATGACCATTTTCTACATTTACATACATTAACATAATTTTTACAATCAGGGTATAAAATATACTCGATAAAACTTCAGGGAAGGTGGCTCCACAATCCTTAGCAGCTCACTCTACTGCTCCTCTAGTCTCTATATCTGCGACAGCAATAACAGTCATCACTGAGTACTATGACTCAGTGGTGCACAACATACTAAAATAATATTTATGCATAATTTAAATCATATTTATTTAAAAATTAAACTGAACATGAGATATAAATTAAAAACATGACTTATAAAATTTTAATCCAAACAATTTCATTTCGAAAGTCTCAAAACAAATTTTATAAAAACACACAGTTATATCGTGCCATTCGAAACAATAATCATCTCAATAGCCAGAGGCTTATGAGAAGTCACATCACAAGGCTAGCTAGCTCAAACATATGGGAAGCCATTCTTTTTCTTCTTTTACTGGCACACACCTCAACACTTCAGCCAGAGAAGGAATCAAAATTCGAAACTGATTTCTCCCACTAATCATGCTAGTGAGGTATTCAAATATATGGTCATGACACTGTGGTTTCAAAACTATCTTAACAATTTACTACCAAACATAGGGGTGTTACAAGTAGACCATCATCTCTAATTGAGAATTCTGGCTTCTTGCCCTGTTGGACTTCTTCCAACAGCTTCTAATACTTCTGATCATTCTGAGCAGCCATTCTGATCTGATCAATCAACACTGACTGTACATACCATGCAACTGCTATTTGCCCCTCATCATTAATCTCTAAGCTAGCATGTAGTGATCTCAATTCATCTACCATAGACAAAAGAGTAACCCATAGACTTACCATAGTCTTGCGACTTAAGGCGTCAGCCACCACATTAGCTTTCCCTGGCTAATAGTCTATTATACAATCATAGTCTTTTATAAACTCTAACCATCTCCTTTGTCTCAAATTCAACTCCTTCTGAGTGCCCATATACTTCAAACTCTTATGATCTATATAGATGCAGCACTTGTCCCCATACAAATAGTGTCTCCAAATCTTAAGAGCGAACACAATAGCTGCAAGCTCCAAGTCATGTGTTGGATAATTCCTCTCATACAGTTTCAGCTGGCGTAATGCATAGGCAATGACATTTTGATCTTGCATCAATACACAGCCTAACCCATTGTGAGAAGCATCACTGTAAACTGTGCATTCTTTACCCGCAGTAGGTAAAGTCAGGACTGAAGCCTCAGTCAAACATCTCTTTAATTCATCAAAACTCCAATGACATTTATCCATCCACTAAAATTTCACATCTTTTCGAAGTAATTTAGTCAATGGAGATGCCAACATAGAAAATCCCTTCACAAATCGACGGTAGTACCCAGCTAAACCCAGAAAACTGCAAATCTTCGTGATATTTCTGGGTGGCCTCCAATTAAGGACAGCTTCTATCTTACTTGGATCTACCATGATGCCCTCTACCGATACTACATGCCCCAAGAAAGATATTTGCTTCAGGCAAAATTCACACTTTGACAATTTAGCGTATAGTTGTTTCTCCCTCAAAGTCTGCAGTACAATCCGCAGATGTCTATCATGCTCTTCTGCACTCCTCGAATAGACCAATATATCATCTATGAATACCAAAACAAACTGGTCGTGGTATGGTCTGAAGATAGTGTTCATCAAATCCATAAAAGCAGCCAGAGCATTAGTCAACCCGAATGGCATGACCAAGAACTCATAATGGCCATAGCGGGTTCTAAAGGTAGTTTTAGGAATACTCTGCTCTTGTACTTTCAGCTGATAATAACTGATCTCAGGTCAATTTTGGAGAACACAGTTGCACCCCTCAACTGATCAAATAAGTCATCAATGCGAGGTAATGGATATCTATTCTTTATTGTCACCTTATTCAACTGCCTATAGTCAATACATAAACGGAGAGTGCCATCTTTCTTCTTAACAATTAACACTGGCGCTCCCCAAGGTGACACACTAGGGCAGATAAAGCCCTTGTCAAGCAGCTCTTGCAACTGCACCTTCAACTCTTTCAATTCTGCAGGTGCCATTCTATATGGTGTTATGGAGATTGGGTCCACACCAGGCATAACATCAATCTCAAATTGCACCTCTCTTTATGGAGGTAATCCTAGCAATTCATCAGGAAACACATCCGGAAAGTCACATACAGTAGGGATGTCGCTTAGTGTCGGACTCCCCACTTGGGTGTCTATCACATGTGCCAAGCATGCTTCACACCCCTTTCTGATCATCCTTCTGGCTAGTGCAGCGAAAATGATGTTTGATGGCAGTAAATGCCTCTCCCCATGTATTACCACACCACCATATAGAGGGAGACCAAAAGTGACTATCTTCAATCTACAGTCAATCATGGCGTGATGCCTGGCTAACCAATCCATGCCCAAAATAATATCATAATCTCTGAAGAGCATTTCAATCAAATTTGATAGAAAAACATGTCCTTGGATTACCAAAGGACAGTCTCTATAGATTCTGTTGACCCGAACCTCTTATCCTAATGGACTAATTACTAGCATTTCAAAATCCATTTTAACACACGGAATAACAAGTGAACTGACTATGCTAGCACTAACATATGAGTGGGTTGAACTCGAATCAAACAACACAAATACTTCTTGATCAGAAATAGAGAATGTACTGGCCATAATGTCAGAATTCCCAGCCTCTTCTCAATGTCTCATCGTATAAACCCTGGCTGAAGCACTTCCTTGTGCTGACTAACTAATAGTACCCTAACTGCCCGAAGCATTGCCTCGGCCTCTGCCTCTTCCTCTGCTAACTGGTTGTGAACCTCTGATAGCAGGACTCTGAACAAACCCTTCTGCAGTTGTAGGAGCTGGCCCAAATCTAGGGGCACTGGTGCAGTCCTTAGCAAGATGGCCCTTGACTCCATAGTTAAAGCAGGCTCCTATTGCCCAATAGCATTCTCCCCCATGAATCTTGCCACAAGTCTCACAGGGGCGGGTAGGATATGAACCCCTTATCGACTGCTAACCAGATCTAAGGGGTCTCTGTCCGAAGAATCTACCCCTTTCAAACCTTCCACCTCGACCTCTGTTAGGTTCCCCAAATTTCATCTTCTTTCTAGAGGTACCACTAGGACTTCATTCAACTGATTTTTCCCCTTTATATTTCTCTAATTTCTCAGTCTTTTCTGATTTTTCTTTTGATAGGGTCGCTTCTAATTTAATTCTTTCCAACTCAAGTGCCTGAGAGATGAGCTCTGAGAAATTACTGTGTCTGAATCCCACTACTTGCATTCGTAGGCTGGGCTTCAAACCCGTCTGAAATCTCTTGCACCTTTCCTTACTGGTAGAAAGGAGACTCCCAGCATAGTAGCTTAAGCGGGAGAACTCCCTCTCATATTCTGCCATTGTTCTGTTACCTTGCTTCAAACCCAAAAATTCTTGCAGTTTCTGATCCACATATGCATCTGAGACGTATTTCTGTCTAAACTCTCTGATGAAGTCATCCCAAGTCAGTACTGGTGGTTCAGCCAAGCTGTGGGGGATGGTCTTCCACCAATCATATCCATCCCCTTGTAGTAGTGATACTGAGTACTCGAATTTTAGTTCATCTTGGCAGTGCATCTTCTTGAACACTCTGTCCATTATTTCCAGCCATTGCTCTGCCTCTAGTGGGTCTACTATACCCTTAAAATCTGTAGCTCCATACTTCAATAGCTTGTCATACTGTCTATCTAGAGCTTGAGGTTGCACCACAGTAGTCTGGGGTTGAGCTTGAGTAGGCATACCCCCAGCCATTTATTGAAACATTGCCGCCATCTGCTGTGCAAACTGTGCAGGAAACTACAGCATTTGTAGGGCTGGTACTACTGACCCACTGACATTCTGTAGAGCTGGGGCATCCCCTTGTGCCTCAGCTTCAACAGATTGCTCAACTGAGCGATCCCCTTCTTCCATAACAGTCTGGAGTAGGATATCTCCTGAACAAATAACGCAAGGAGATTTCCCTCCATTAGTTCATATTTATAATGTAATGCACTGTATATAACAAATAAGGACATTGAGCAGTTGTACTTAGCAAAGAAAAGACACAAATTCACAAGTTAAAACATACTTCAAAAGTTTGCTCTGATACCACTAAAACATGTCACACCTTACCCCTTTGTAAGGCATAACATGATCCCGTAGAATACCTAATAAACTACCGAACTTCACCTACCCATAACTCATTAAGTACCCTACCAGGGATTTTAAAATAATTTTCTTACTTTTTGAAGTGGTGAGCATTTTTTAATAGGTATTAAAACATTTAATTAAAGCTTGCAAACTAGTTAAAATTTTTATCCCTTTTTATTTTTTCACAAATTTTAGAAAAATTTTAGCAGAGCACCATCTATATTTTGATAAAACAGTTCTTCAAATACCTGTGAAAAGCACTTATAATGATTTATCTCATCAACTTCATCAAATCAACCTCCATCACAACCAATTTCAATATCATTTCTCAAATTCTAAAAATTCAAATCAGTAATTCCCAATTCAAATAACATCCAAAATAATACTAAGTAATTTCATTCAAATTAAAACAAAATACTTTCATTCATACCTCATTAAAATTAAAACAAATTACATTCATCCAAAATTTACATTAGAAAAATCCAAACTAATATTATTACAAACTTTATACAACTGCTCATGACCATTTTCTACATTTACATACATTTACATACATCAACATAATTTTTACAATCAGGGTATAAAATATACCCGATAAAACTTCAAGGAAGGTGGCTCCACAATCCTTAGCAGCTCACTCTGCTGCTCCTCTAGTCTCTATATCTGCGACAGCAATAACAGCCATCGCTGAGTACTATGACTCAGTGGTGCACAACATACTAAAATAATATTTATGCACAAAAATTAAACTGAATATGAGATATAAATTCAAAACATGACTTATAAAATTTTAATCCAAACAATTTCATTTCGAAAGTCTCAAAACAAATTTCATAAAAACACAGTTATATCGTGTCATTCGAAACAATAATAATCTCAATAGCTAGAGGCTTATGAGAAGTCACATCACAAGGCTAGCTAACTCAAATATATGAGAACCAATTCTTTTTCTTCTTTTACTGCCACACACCTCAATACTTTAGCCACAGAAGGAATCAAAATTTGAAACTGATTTCCCCCACTAGTCATGCTAGTGAGGTATTCAAATATATAGTCATGACACTGTGGTTTCAAAACTATCTTAACAATTTACTAAACATTTTTTGCCATTTCAAACACAAACAATTAATCTTTCAACGATTTAAATCAAAAGCATAATAAACATTTCAATCCAATTGCGTTACAATTTAATATCTCAATTCATTCAAAAATAATTTGCAGAAGAAAATTTATAGAAATTCTATGTAGTGCACAAACCTTATATGAGTCGCCTCTTAGCCTTAACTCGATGCCTCGGGTTCTTTCTCGGTATTCCTTTCCACTGAAACACACAGTTTCACAGTGTTTCAGTATCACAATTTATCATAACTCTAAAAATAAATTCAAATCTACTTATACCTAGCTTTAATATACTAAACTTGACATTCTTTAAAATTTGTATTTTGGGGTTACTATTCACGATACTATTCAAGTCAATTTGTTGACTTTCTAATGCTTAATAGGTATGAAAATTCCAATTTCACTCACATAGCACATTTTGGTTACCTAATTTGTTGGTTTTGGTTGTTTTCTCAAATTTTAAGTCTTTTAGGCAAAATTGTAAAATTTCAGTTTTGGTGTCCTGTATTGCACTATTGCATTAGTCATGTTGTTGTTAGAATTTGGCTAAGTTTTCTTCATAGAAATTGTTCCCTATTGTCTTAACTTTATTTTTATTTTTGAATCACTCCGTTTGGAGTTTTGTAGCTCAAGTTATAGTCATTTGAACATGACTTGCTGGATTGGCCTAACACAGATTTTTTGGGCACCAACTTGGTTCTGGCAGTTTTAGGTCACTAAATTTGGGTGGATAAATGACTTGGTTAAGGGCATAATTTGCACTTGTGTTCTTCATAAAAGTTGTAGGGCTATGTCTCAACTTTTTACTGGTAAATTTCAGGTCATTTGGACCTGCCTAGACCAAGTTATGGCCAAATGAATGAACATTGTTCATTTGGTCATTTTTGTACAGGTCAGATTGCCTAATCCAGATTTGGCCAATTTGTTCACTATAAAATGGTCACTTTCTGGGCATGATTCCTAAATGAAAAATGTGCCATTTTTTGTCTAGTTTCATTCCCAATTAGCCTCACACCAATTGGGTTGGTAAATTTTCAGTTTTGGTCCCTGAAAGGGACCTTGGTCATGCTACCTGCAGAATGTCCATAACCAATCTAAATTTCCATTTGGTTCCAACACTTCCAACACACCACAATTGGTCATACATGACCATTTTTTAGCTCAAACAAGGTCAAACACACCATTTGACCAGTTCTCAAAATTTTATCTCCTAAACCCTAGGTCCAAAACCCTAACTCACAAATTGTTACATTTTACTAAATCAAAGCATATAAACATATTCACTCAACTCATTCAAGCTCATGTTCACCTTTAATTCAATCAAACTCATGCAAATCATACCCCCAAATAGGCTGGCCGAATTTCCCTTTGGTCCCCCAACAATTGTTTTGTTTTGATTGTAAGTTAATTTCTAGGTTATTTAAACTAAGAACACATGTATTGAACTAAAATTTCAATTAAAAGAACTAACCTCACTTTGATGTTCAATCTTTAATTTTCCTCTTCTTTTCTTCTTTTTTTCTTGATCAAACTTCTTTTCAAGTGAAGTTAACAAGGTTTAATGATGGAACCTAAAGTTTCTATGGTGGGATTTAGGTTTTGATCAAGCTCAATATGAGCTTTAATAGAGTTATGTGAGAGAAAGAGAGATGTGAGAATGGGTTACAACAAAAGGAAGAAGAAGGGTGAAGTTTATTTTTTTTTTCTTTTCTTTTATGACTTTTTAAATCTTTAGTAAGACAAAAATATCCTAACAATTAAATTTTTAATTATTAGGTTTATTGCATCATGCATGATTTCATCATGATGTAATAAACTTTTTCACTTTTTCAACTTTTTTTTCTTTTTCCTTTTTTATTTATTTTTCTTTAGTTCTTTAATTTAATTCTTGATCTCAAAATTTTCTTTTCTCTAATTTTATTTGACAGTTAGCTCAGGAGTTAGCTCTAGGAGTCAATTGACCAAATTGCCCCTCGCCGGTTCAACCCGGTTTGCAAATAATTCAATATTTCTTTTGAATCCCTGACCTAATTATTTTACCGGCTTAACAATTCTTTTTCTAATTTTCTCTTTTCCATTGTGTTCGCAATAGTCCTAAGGACTGTGGTGTCACATTTTACAGTTTGAAATTCAAGTTTAAATCGACCTCGCAGTCCTTCCTGAGGAGGTCACCCATCGCTGTGACTCTCGGCTCATTTAACCTCTTATGTTCTGTTTTTCTTATTTATACTTAACTAATTGACAATTACTAGTTATTTGTGTTTAGGGCTTATCTAGTTGTCTTAGACATGGTTCTAATCCCCTTAATTATCTGGACCGACACTGGTCACCGGAATAGTGAAATATATCAGGCTATGCAAATAGGGGTGTTACACTAACCACTTGGAACAGAATTTCAAGCTAACAAAACTTCCTTTTTCCTTCCTCTTTTTGCTGCCTAGTGGTGATTTAAGGTGTGAGGATCAAGTTTAGTGAAGAGCTTGAGTGGTTTTATGGTGAGATTTAGTGTGGTGTGAAGCTTGGAAAGCTTTTTAATGGAGGTTTGGTTATGGGAGAGGTTTCGGCTGGTTTGATGAGGGAGAAGCAAATTGCCTTTTTAATTTTTTTGTATCATTTATCTTCTTTTATTACTTAAGTGGTGATTTAATGGGATTGGTGGGTAAGTGTTTAATGACATCATATGATGTCATAATTAGCATTTTTTTTTTATTTTCTTTTCCTTTCTTCTCTACTCATTTTCAATTTAATTTTTAGCAATATTTATTCACATTTTATATCATAATAATTATTTACTTAACTGGACAAGTTGGCCAAAAATCACCTCTGAAGGCGAAATGATAAAAATGCCCTCCGTTTGGCTTAATAGACTAAAATTGTCTGTACCGATTGAAAAATTTTTTCTAAGCATTTTCTTGGCATTCTAATGCCTTAGAAACCTCAATGACCCTTCTCTGGAGTCCCAAAAATTATTTTATGAATTTTCTCCTAGGTCTAGGGCTCCTAGTTACGAGAACCGCAACTTCCCACTAGGTTACCCATCGCTAGGGCATCGGCTCATTTAACTTGGTTGTATTTTATTTATAAAATTTTTTTCCTAAATTTTTCTTGTTAATATTTGAGTTAATTATGGTTCCTCACTTTAGTTTAAATATTTTTTCAGACGTTCTAGCTGTCCGGACTGACACCGGTCACCGAAACAGTAGAATGCACGGAATTGCTACAGTGAGGGTGTTACAACTCTTCCCCTCTAATTTAAATTTCATCCTCAAAATTTACCTGATGCAAACAATTGAGGGAACTGTTGCCTCATTATCTCTTCACTTTCCCAAGTTGCACTTTCACTAGTAGAATCTGCTTATTCCTCAACTCTTTTATTTTCCGAGCCAGGATCCGTATGGGTTCTTCTTCATATGTCAAATCCGATTGTACTTCAATTTCTTTCATGGAGATGACATGCGAAGGATCTGAGCGGTATCTTCCTTGCATAGATATGCGAAACACATTGTGGATCTTGTCCAGCTTTAGTGGTAAAGCTAGCCTGTAGGCCACTGGACCCACACTTTCAATGACTTCATATGGGCCAATGAACCTAGGGCTTAACTTACCTTTTCTTCCAAACCTCAGTACCTTCTTCCATGGTGACACTTTGAGAAACACTTTGTCGCTCACTGCATATTCTATTTCTTTTCTCTTCAGGTCGGCATAGGATTTTTGTTTGTTTGAGGCAACCTTCAGATTGGCTTTGATTAGTTTTACTTTTTCCTCAGTCTGTTTCACTAGGTCTGGCCCTACCAATTTCTCTTCGCCTAATTCAGTCCAGCACACTGGAGTTTGACATTTCCTCCCATACAGTGCTTCATACGGGGCCATTTGGATGCTAGCTTGGTAGCTATTATTGTATGCAAATTCTACCAGTGGGAATTATCTATCCCAACTTCCCTCAAACTCAATCACACAACTCCTCAGCATATCCTCAAGGACCTGACATATATTTCATGTTATTATTATCATTTCAGTTCAATATTTGTATTAATTCAATTGGTTTCAATTGTTTACTTGGATTACTATTTCTGATTGCCCATCCGTCTAAGGATGGAAAGTTGTGCTGAAGTAGAGTTGTGTACCCAAGGATTCAGGCAACTTCTTCCAAAATCTCGATGTAAACCTTGGGTCTCGATCATATATGAAGGAAAGTGGAATTCCATACAGTTTAACTATCTCACTAATATACAATTCTACTAACTTCTCTAGTGAGTAGTCAGTCCTAACTAGTAGAAAGTATGCTGACTTCGTCAATCTATCTACTATCACCCATACTGCATCATGCTTCTTCTGGGTGAGAGGTAAACCACTTACAAAATCCATGGTGACCTGATCCCATTTCCATTCAGGTATGCGTATAGGCTATAGCAAACCCGATAGAACTTGATGTTTTGCCTTGACTTGCTGACATGTTAAGCATTTAGTCACATACTCAGCTATGTCCTTCTTCATACCAGGTGTAATAACCCTATGTTTGGTAGTGTGTTCTACTATTCTAGTGATCAGTGTTGTCCAGACAGCTAGGATGCCTAGAACTACACTTAGATATGAATGAGGAGACATAAAATAATGAAATAAAAGAATAGAAAATACAAGAAAAACAAAGGAAAAATAATAGCAATGAAATGGCACCAAGTTAAACTAGCCGAGAACCCTAGCAATGGGTGACCGCACCGAGAAGTTGCGGCGTGAACCGTTGACTAGCCTTGGACCGCGGGGAACCTTGGAAAATATTTTTAGGACTTAAATAAATATCTATTGAAGTATAAATACCATTAGAAATATCAAAGAAAAATTAGTTAATTAGTACAAAGAAAAAGTGAGAAATCGAAAAACGGACAAAACTCGGTGTTACCGAAAAATCGAGAATGTAACCCGAACAGGGGCATTGTTGTCATTTGACACCCCGAGTTGTCTTTTAACCTAAATGTCTATTAAAAATAAATGATATTATACTTGGAAAATGTCATGAAAAATTAAATTGGTGGTACATAGTTTAAATAGCAAAAGATAGGAGCTTAATGTGAGAATTTGGAAATTTAAGAATAAACAAATATTACATCTTCACTTAGTGGTCCACTAACTCCATAAAGTGGACACTTAATCACCATGTGGACAGCAGAAACTCATCTTCTTTAACATTGCAAAAACCAGCCGAAATTAAAGTGAGAGAAACCTCCATAGCCAAAACCTTTCCAAGCTCCATGCAAGCTCCATTCTCCCATCTCGAAGCCAATTTTCTTACCTTTTCCTTCACTAAAATGGTTCTACACAACTTGGGCAGTAGATAGGTAGCAAGAAGAACAAGTTTAGTCAAGGTTTTGAAGAGTTTCCAAAGTGGTAAGTAGATATTTTTGATGCTTGCTTCATTAAAGTTTGTGTGGATGTTATGGGTAGTTGAATTGTGGAAAGATTTTTGGAGTTTAATGTTTTAAGGGAGATATATATTTTTGGCAGCCATGGAAACTCCATAAGAACAATTTATCTTTTTATGTAAATGGTAGATTAAAGTGTTGATGAAGTGTTTATGTGTGTAGGAATAAATTGGGTGATGTATACTAAATGTATATGTGAATGTACACTTGACTTTGGAATCTTGGAAAGCTAATTGAAGAAGATTACAATTCGGCAATGTGAAGTGTGGACCAAAATATGTTCCTTTATGGTTTGGTTTATGGAATATTGTTGTTGAATTATGGTGCTTGTTATGGCAGCATGTATATGTGTATAAGAGTTTGAGTTTGGATATGTAAATAAGCTAGGTTATGTAATTAAATTATTTGTAATTTGAACTTAGTAAATTCTGTACTATAAGGTGCATATTGAGTGTGATCATAAGTTGTAAAAATGACCAACAATGTGAAGTAAAATGTGTTTAGGTTATGGTACAAATCAGAATTGACATGAATATGTAACTTGGTAATGTTAAATGTGTCCTTTGATGAGTGATGAACAATGTGCAATAGGGCAGTGTGTATTTTGGCTTAGAAGCTTAAGTGTGTGGCTCCAATTGGCATGAGACCAATTGGAGGTGAAACTAGGCACAAAAAGTGCCAACTTTCATGAAGGAAGCTTACCAAAATTCTGCTTGGAAGGTAACTTGAAAAATGACCAAATCCAGATTAGTGCATTTAAGGCCTGAAAATTGATCATTTGGGCAGCAGTTAATTTTTGGCAATAACTCACTCAAAATAGGTCCAATTGGCCTGAAATTTTTACCATGAATATTTGAGACATATATCTACAAGTCTTATGAAGACACCAAAGCCCAGAAATGACAATAAGCAAGTCAAATATCTTGCACAAGCTTGGGTCCAAAAACTGGCCGAACCAAAAGTGGCCTAAAAATGACCTAAAATGACCATTTTGGTACATTATGACTAGCAATAGCAAAATGACCATAACTTGGTCTACATAAACTTAGAATGACCTGAAATTTTGCCCCGCGTGCAATAAGACATAGATCTACAAAGTTGTAGTTTTGATCGAAACCCGAAAACCGAGGGAACTAGGTCATCCGGCTAGGTCAAATTAGTATACCGAAATCCGGCAAATTGCAATAAAATGCAATATACATAGAAATGAATTTGGTAACATGTACCAATACTAAAAGGCTACAAATGTGACATATTGACAACATTAAAACCTAATTTACCTAGAATGCATCGAGGGTCGACATCTTAGGTTGACTAAGGAAATAATAGAATTCAATAAATTAATTATTAAGTTTTATCCTTAGAGACAGTTTAAATGAGCACTGAAACACTTCAAATTGTGTTTCTCAGTTAGCAAAGACTCAGGGAAAGGGAAGGAAACAATGAGTTAGAGCCAAGAGACAGTTATCAGAGATTTGTGCACAACAGTTATTCTTTTGAATTTTTCAATTGAAATAAATTATGACTATTTATATATTATTGTTTTAAATTGTGGAAATGTGTTTGATGGATACTTATTGCTTGAAAAGCATTGTAAATGGTTTGAAACTGTGAAAAATTGTTTGATTGATATTTGATGGATACTTATTGATTGAAAAGCATTGTAAATGGTTTAAAACCACAGCTATCATGTATATTGATTGAATTCCTCGTCAGCTTGTCTAGTGGGACGATTTGAATTCCCTCTCTAGCTGAAGTATTGAGGTGTGTGCCTGTTGAGGATGAATTGAATGAGTACTCATACTTTTGCTAGCTAGCTATGTTATTCCTCATTAGCCATCGGCTTTTGGGACGAATTGAACTTTGGAACATGATTAAGCTGTGTGATTTATTGATATGTATTGTGAGATTGTGAAATGGAGTTTAAATTCTTATTGACATTCACTGTCTTTTGAATTTAACTATGTTTTGATTTATTGAGATTTATTGTGATATTATGAAATGGAGTTTAAATTCTTTATGACATTCATTGTCTTTGAATTTAAGTATGGTTTTAAGTATCCACTCTTTATATGACTTATGATTTGTGATTTGAAGTTGTATTTGGTTAATGTTATGCACCACTAAGACATTGTCTCAGCGATAGCTTTTCATTGCTGTCGCAGGTAGACAAACCGACAGGGCAGCAGACTAGGCTGCTAGTGCTTCAGTGAGAGATCATCGGGTATATTGAGTATACCATATTCTACATTTTGTATTTTAATGTTTGTTCACTGTATGTATATAGTGTTCTTGGTTTTGAGCAGTTGTAAATTAAAATTGTACATTGAAGTTGTAAAATAAATTGTCAATTATTTGGTTTGTAAATATTGTGATGTATTTCTTTTATCTCAGTCTTTGAAAACACTGAAAAATTATTGTGGATTTGAGTTGACAAATATTGAGAACCATATTGTGTTGATTAAATGTTGGATTTTGAGATTGAGAAATATATTTGAAGTGCTTTTTACATGTTTTTGAAGAACTGTTTTATTCAAAATACAAATGGCACTCCGCCAAAATTTTTACAGAAATTGCTAATAATTCAAATGTGTTAGCTGTTTCACTTCAGTTAAAAAAAAAAATAGTGCTCACCACTGTAAAAAGAAGTAAGAAAAGTTTTAAAATCCCTTGTAGTGTATTTAATGGGTTATCAGTAGACGAACTTGGTAATTAATTAGGTATACTATGGGATGATGTTATGCCTTACAGAGGGGTAGGGTGTGACATTTTTAAGTGGTATCAGAGCAAGTTTTTAAATTCTGTTTTCACCTGTACAATACATTACATTATAAATATGCACTAACAGGAGGAAATCTCCTTATGTTATTTGTTAAGGAGGTTTAAGATCTTCGAATTGACTATGGAAGAGGGTGATCATTTAGTAGATCAATCTATAGAGGCTGAGGTGTAAAGGGATGCCCCAGCCCTATACAATGTCAGTAGGTCAGCAGCACCAACCCCCTTAGTACCGCAGTTTCCTACTCAGTTTGCTCAGCAGATGACTGTAATGTTTCAACAGATGGCTGGTAATATGCCTACTCAAGTCCTACAACAGATACCAGTGGTACAACTACAGTCTTCTGCTAGGTAGTATGACAAATTAATGAAATATGGGGCTACTGAGTTCAAGGGGACAGTAGATCCTCTAGAGGCAGAACAGTGGTTAGAAAGAATGGATAGGGTGTTCAAGAAGCTACATTGTACAGAGGAGCTCAGGTTTGAATATTCAGTATCTCTGCTACAGGGGGATGCATATGACTGGTGGAAAACTATTCCCCACAGTTTGGTAGAACCTTCAGTGCTAACATGGAATGATTTTCTATAGGAGTTCAAACAAAAATATGTCCCTGATGCTTATGTGGACCAGAAGCTGCAAGAGTTCCTAAGTCTGAAACGGGGGAGTAGATCAGTGGCTGAATATGAAAGGGAATTTTCCCGCCTAAGCGATTATGCAGTAAGTCTACTTTCTACCAGCAGAGAGAGATGTAAGAGGTTTGAAACTGGCTTGAACGAGTATCAGATTACAAGTGGTCAGATTCAAACATACTAACTTCTCTAAACTTATTTCTCAAGCACTAGAGTTAGAAAGAATTGAATCTGAAGTAGCCCCTGAGAAAAAGAAATCAGAGAAGTCAGAAAAAGAGGGAAAGTCAGTAGAACAAAGTTCCAGTGGTCCTACTGGAAAGAGGAAGAACCATGGGGGACACAGCAGAGGTGGTAAGAAGTTTAGTAGGGGAAGATATTCAGGACAGAAACCTCCTCTATCTAGTCAGCAAAGTACCAGAGGTTCCTACCCTCCCCGCCAATGTGAAACTTGTGGAAGAAATCATAGTGGGGTGTGCTACAAGGCCATAGGAGCCTGTTATAATTGTGGAGGCATAGGGCACTTTTGTCACACCCTACCCTTATGTAAGGCACAACATGATCCCGTAGTATACCTAATGAATTACCAACTCCGTCTACTGATAACCCATTAAATATACTACAAGGGATTTTAAAAACTTTTCTTACTTCTTTTACAGTGGTGAGCACTATTTACAGGTGTTAAAAACTTTTATGAACTGAAGTGATAGAACTAACACATTTGAGTTATTTGGAGTTTCTGTAAAAATTTTGGCAGAGTGCCATCTATATTTTGGATAAAAAAGTTCTTCAGAAAACCTGTAAAAAGCACTTCAATATATTTCTAAATCTCAACTCCAACATTTTCTCAACTCAAATCCATAGTAATTTTTCAAAGACTGAGATAAAGGAAATATAATACAATTTTTTTACAAGTTAAAATAACTCATAATTATTTTACAGCTTCAATATACAATTTTTATTTACAACTGCTCAAAACCAACAACCATATGTACATACAGTGAACATACATTACATTACAAAATACAAAATATTGGTATACTCATTATACCCGGTAGTCTCTCTTGGAGGTACTAGCGACCTAGTCTCACGCCTGCTCT